>NC_092337.1:109130000-109325000 GCF_046630445.1 Rutidosis leptorrhynchoides
GCGATCGCATGGAGTAGGTTTCTGGGCCAGGATATGGGCTGCTACAGTGATCGGGCCGAGTAGGTTTATATTTTTTTTTTCAGTTTTCTGTTTTATTTCAATACAAAATATTTAAATAAAATTTATATTTTTACAAACTAAAAATAAAAATAAAGAAACTTTATAAAACTTATATATTTAACAAACTATTAAAAATATATAATTTTTTTGTTTTTCTTTTTATATTTTTATATTAAAACGTATATTTTTATACAAAGAGCTTAAAATTTTTTTTTTTTTTAGATAGCGTTTCGCTTCCGGCGTTTAAGCTTTTTCCGGCAGCGGCGCCAAAAATACTTGATGTTATGCGAGGTGTATATGAAATAGTATTATTTTTTACAACGAAATACTATTAAATACGATACAATTTTACACAAGATATTTATTTATTTATAGAATGGATATACCTAAATCTTGCTACAACACTTATAGGCAGTGTATCTAATTGTACAGTAGTGTAGTTTTTAGTAAGTCCGGTTCATTCCACAGGGATCTTTTAAACAAGCTTAACACTATATTTTTAACTTATAATTGTAAAAATACAAAAATATATATAAGTAGTATTATTATTATAAAAGGGGGTTTTTACCGTTTAATGACCGGTTTGTCGATTTTAAAACTTTAGTCGCAGTTAAAACCTAATGTAAAATATTAAAAATAAATATAACTTAATTTAAAGCGTAAAGTAAATAACGATAATGAAATTGCGATAAATAAAAGTGCGATAAAATAAAATTGCAATTAAATATGAAATATATAAATTATGCTTATTTAAACTTCTGTAATCATGATGTTTGACGTATTGATTTTTAGTTTATTCCCATGGGTATTTTTGTCATTTGTCCTGGATTATTCGATATGTCCATACGGATTTGTCCATAATAGTCCATCAGTCATAATCATAAAGTTCGAAAGTCTTCGTCAAATTATTCTTATTCCCGAAGTCAAATATTCCAACTAATTGGGTATTCGAATTGTAACAAGGTCTTAATACTTTGTTTAATGAATACACCAGGCTATCGACTGCGTGTAAACCAAGGTTTTACTACTTTGTTAACAATTACACCAATTACCCTTGAATGTAATCCAACCCTATTTCAACAAGTCTATTAACTATTAATCCAGTTCCGTGTCCGGTAAAATGAACAATTATTGGTATTTATAGATATCCCGCCCACCGTACCCAGTCAAGCGTATGTGGTTATATATAAATACGTCAAATTATAAGTCTATATATTAAATTAACGAGGTATCATTTAGTTAATATAAAACCCATTAATAGCCCATAGTCTAATTTCCACAAGTGTCGTTCTTTTGTCTAAACCCCAATTATGGTCCAAAGCCCAATTACCCAATTTTAGTATTTAGCCCAACATCATGATTACTTCGGCATTAAATAAGCATAATAATAACTTATCTACGAGACATTAAATTAAAAATAACATTAACCATAACTTACAGTGATTAAAAACAACGTAGCGTTACACGGACAGAATTTCGACTTATACCCTTATAACATTCGCTATCATACCCTTATTATTAGAATTTAAAATTAAAATTAAAATTAAAATTAAAATATAATATATATATATTTACGTATGAAGGAAGAAGAGAAAAAGATGGATATATCATAAAAAATTCGTCCAAAACTCGCGAACTTTATAGGACCTGACCTGATACTGTTAGCCATGCGATCGCATGGAAAATGGTCATGTTGGCCATACGATCGCATGGCCCAGGAATCCAGCTCACATATCTTTGTTTGCATTCTGCCGACGGTTTTTATTATAATATATAATATATAAATAATTTTTATAATTATTTAAATATTATATTTTATTCTTGTGCATAGTTGACTTGTAATTTTTAGTCCGTTGTGTCACGCGTTGAGAGTTGACTTTGGTCCCGGTTCCAGTTTTTTGAACGTCCTTGCGTATAATTTAATATCTTGTACTTTGCATTTCGCATCTTGTACTCTTGTAATTTTGAGACGTTTCTCATCAATAATTTGAACCACTTTGATTGTACTTTGTACTTTTGAGCTTTTTGGTCGTTTGCGTCTTCAATTCGTCGAATCTGTCTTTTATCTTCACCTTTTATTATTTAAACGAATATTACTTGTAAATAGAACAATTGCAACTAAAAGCTTGTCTTCCTTGAGGGATAATGCTATTAAATATATGTTCGTTTTTAGCATTATCAAATATTCCCACACTTGAGCGTTGCTTGTCCTCAAGCAATATAGTCTTGAAATAAAAACATACTAGAATCACTTCTTTATTCTTCACACTTTGTACATCAGTGATTTTTATACGGCGGTATAAACAATGGTAGTAACGTTGTGATTTACAGTCCCACATGACTATAAAAATTTAGATCCTTTAAGGAAATTGGATCTTTATGAAAACATTTGATCTTTTGAAAATTTAATCTAGCTTTAACCCTAGATAAGTTTTCCAGAATAACCCTTCACCGGTGTTTTGAAAAATGTTTTTGTGGGTTTTGTGGGTTTCATATTTGAAAATTTTAGCTCAAAACTTGCGGTTTTGTGTCACCCACTTGCTAACCTTGTATTAGGAAAGCAACACGTCCAGTATACTTGCTCCGTATATTACTTTTCGGTAAACTACCGTCCGGTTGTAAAGGAAAGCATTGAACAAGCAACTGTTGAGGCAATGTCCCCTGACATGCTTTTAATTATGGTCTATAACGTGTCGGATGCAATTACTATCCTTTGTAGGAGCAATAGTAAAGCTCACCCTTATAGTTTTTCGGTCTGGCACAAGGTCCTGTCTTTGAGCATGCTATGCAACCACCATTCTTACGGTTGACACCCGATTTGGTTCAGGTGACCTAATGAATTCCAGGTGAATTCCTAGGATTTTACGTTCAATGGTAATGAACGCATTAAAAATGGGTTTTCAGAAAACAAATCGGTTTGTAATTTTGATCAAAATATTTTCTCGTTCAAGCTCGAGTTTAGATATCATCGAATTCCATGAGTTTGTAATTCTCAATCTTTAAGATCAATCTCTAGGATTGAGTAATATCAGGCTTAAAAGCTGATTTTTAATCTTTTAAGGAGATTATCCTTACTGGAGGTCTGATTCATTAGTCTTATCAAGCTAATTTGCACGGCGTCCTCCCCATTTTACGAGACAGATCCTCTCATGGTTAGGATAAGTCTGACCACTTGGCGACCCTGTTTGATGCTGAGGTCCATGGATTTCCTGCTGATTTTAGTGATGACTTTTCTAGATTTTTCGTCAACCTACAGCTGGTCTGGACGACAACTTCCTGACCTAAATCAAGAAGCGCGTTTCTTTTTCAGAAGACTTTACTTCCTTTTAATGATGGAATTGATTCATCGTGTAGATCCATCTTTTCTTTCAAATATATTATAAGAGATTGGGTAAAACTGATAAAATTGTCCAAAACAAAAGTATTTTCAATTATTTGTACAAAAATATGTGACATATGTTCTAAATAACTTGGTAAATTTTTCCCATACTTGGCTTTTATTTTCTTTTATTTGTCTTTTTATTGTCCTCTATTCCATTTTAAATGAATTCTAACATTTTGGGTTGTTTCTTAATTTATGTTCTTTCCGAGGTAACAATAATTTCGGTGTTAACACCTAGTTTTATCGTTCATAAATATGTATAAACATGATTTTGAATTCATTTAATTGAAAATTTTGAAAAATTTTACTAGAATTGGGTAGTCAGTATATAAGACTAGGGCTGTTCTTTATTATCAGAGAGCACTAGATTCTAATACAACTACTGCGTTACTAGTATTTTTAATGGTAACCAAGTGTATAAGTCAAAAATTTTAAAAATCCGAAAGAATTTAACCCCTTCTCACACTTAAGATCTTGCAATGCCCTTATTTGCAAGAAATCAGTAACAATTTAAATTATTGAGGGTGATTAGCGTAGAAAATTGATTAAATTTTACCAAAGTTTCCAAACATATTGGCGTTTATTTTAAAAGCAAAGATTTTTGGTTTTTTTTTTAGTGTTTTTGGCATACTTTAATTCAATAAGATTCAAAATAATGATAATGAAATTTCTCGTCCCTCCCTCGGGTAAAGCAATTTCGGTTCAACGACCTAGTTTTCAACTCACGACGAATTTTAAATATCAAATTTTTAACTTAATGAAATAAAGTAAATTTTTGTTTTTAAATTCACACCAAACTTAAATTTAAAATGCATAAAATTTCATATTAATATTATTAATATTTTTGTACATTAATTTTACAAACTTATATTAAAAATATTAATTTTTAAAATACTTAAAAACTTAAATATATTGATTTTAAAAGGTTTAAAATATCAATTTAATATTTATATATTAATTTTAAAAACAAGGTAAAAATAAAATTAAAAATCTTTTTGGTCTTTTATCCCACTTTAATCAATCAAATATTATCAAAAATATACGCCCCTCTTTTCGGTAAAGTAATTTCGGTTCCATAACCTAGTTTTACTCCTGACGAATTTCTGAAATATTTTGGGTTGATTGATTAAAGTTATTTATACCTTAAGAATAAACGGTAAATTTCGCAGTGATGTAATAAATTTTTGTATGATATTAATAAGTTCGGTTACGCATACCTAATTTTATTGAATACCGATTTAATACTTTATATCGAACGATTTAGCGTTTATTATCAAAAGGTTAAAAACAATAAAATAAAAATAAAAACTGTACAAACTTATCTGTGAGATAGAATTCTCAGTGACCTGCTTTAGCCGACTCATAGGAGAGTCGTGTGATTTGGTTCTCCATAGCTACGTAAGCATAACCTCGATTCTTCAATATCTTTTCTTCTAAACATATGAACTGTCCTTCTCTGCATAGAGTAACAAATTCGGTATTTGAATATGTTTGATTATTTGAACATTTACCTTCGTGTGACCATTTTCCGCATTTGTGACATCTTTCAAGGTGTCGTGCTCTTCTTTTCGCTGCGGATTTTGATTTTCCTTTACCAAAATGTAACTTATTATTTTAGTTCCTGGATTCTTTTCTTACTCCGTCCAATTTGCCTCTGATTAATGATACTAATTCACTTGGAAGGGTGTCATTATTACGTTTAGTGATCAAAGCGTGTAGCATTAGACCATGGTTTAGTTCACAGGAAGTCTTCATCTTGTAAAACCTAAAAAATAAAAATTCAGAATGGGGGGAGAAGACTAGTTCTTTAGGGTCTGCTAGGGAAAGACCATTCGGATTCCATTCTCGGAAACTACACGAAAACAGAACATCTAATTCTAACAGAAATACTTATTATCCTTTAAAGACTTGATTCTCCCCACACTTAGTTGAAATTGTGATTAACTTCGTTGTTAACTTCCATCGGATCATGTACATAATGTTTAACTCTGTGACCATTAACTTTAAATTCAATCCCATTTGAATTTATTAACTCTATTGTTCCGTATGGGAAAACTCTTTTAACTATAAATGGTCCAGACCATCTTGATTTCAATTTTCCAGGAAATAGCTTGAATAGTGAATTGAAAAGAAGAACTCTGTCTCCTTCTTTAAATTCTTTTGAACTTCTGATTCTTTTATCATGCCATTTCTTCGTTCTTTCTTTATAGATTAACGAATTTTCGTATGCTTCATGTCTCAATTCTTCTAATTCGTTTAATTGACTTAACCGTAGACGCCCGGCTTCATGTAAATCCAGATTACATGTCTTCAAAGCCCAAAATGCTTTGTGTTCAATTTCTACTGGAAGATGACATGATTTTATGTAAACGAGTCTAAAAGGTGTGGTTCCAATTGGATTTTTGTAGGCTGTTCTAAAAGCCTAGAGTGCATCCTCCAATTTCATGGACCATTCCTTCGGATTTGATCCTACGGTTTTCTCTAGAATACGTTTTAAAGCTCGATTGGTATTTTCAACTTGTCCACTTGTTTGTGGATGATAAGCAGTGGAGATTTTATGAGTTACTCCATATCTTTTAAGAACTTTCTCAAGTTGATTGTTACAAAAATGAGTACCCCGATCACTTATTAAAGCTTTCGGTGTTTCGAACCTAGCAAAAAGACGTTTTAAAAAGTTGACTACAACTCGCGCATCGTTAGTAGGGAGAGCTTGTGCTTCCGCCCATTTAGATACATAATCAATGGCAACGAGAATGTAGAGATTATTATGAGATTTTGGAAATGGACCCATAAAGTCAATACCCCAAATGTCAAATACTTCACATACTTGAATGACATTTTGTGGCATTTCATCACGTTGACTTATTTTTTCGGCCCTTTGACAAGCATCACAGGATTTGCAACGAAGGAGTGCGTCTTTGAAAATTGTAGGCCAATAGAATCCAGCATCGTAAACTTTTCTTGCTGTGAGCTGAGGCCCATAATGCCCTCCTGTTGGTCCTGTGTGACAATGGTTTAAGATTTGACTGGCTTCATCTCCGAATACACATCGGCGTATTATTCCATCGGGATAACTTTTAAACAAATGTGGATCTTCCCAGAAATAGTGTTTTATATCACTGAAGAATTTCTTTCGTTTTTGGTACGATAATCCTTTTTTCAAGGAATCCACATACTAAGTAGTTTGCGTAGTCTGCAAACCATGGAATTTCATTATAATCTATCTTCAATAGATATTCATCAGGAAAGTTGTCTTGTATGGCCGATTCATTTAGAACTTCTAATTCTGGATTTTCAAGACGAGAAAGATGATCAGCGGCGAGATTTTCTGCTCCTTTTTATCTCGGATTTCAATATCGAACTCTTGTAAGAGTAAGATCCAACGAATTAATCGTGGTTTGGCATCTTGTTTCGAAAATAGGTATCTAAGAGCAGAATGGTCGGTATAGATCACCGTTTTAGCTAGAACGAGATATGAACAAAATTTGTCAAAAGCAAAGACAATAGCAAGGAGTTCTTTTTCAGTAGTTATGTAATTCGTTTGTGCTCCTTGTAACATCTTACTAGCATGATAAATAGGTTGAAATCGTTTTTCAATCCTTTGTCCTAAAACGGCTCCCATTGCAAAATCACTTGCATCGCACATTAGTTCAAACGGTAGATTCCAATTTGGAGTTATCATGATCGGCGCATTAGTGAGTTTTTCTTTAAGAATATTAAAAGATTTGATACATTCATCTAAAAAGATGAATGGAGCATCCTTTTCTAGGAGTTTATTCGTAGGAGTGGCAATTTTAGAAAAATCTTTTATGAAACGTCGGTAAAAACCGGCATGTCCTAGAAAACTCCTAACTCCTCTAACATTGGTGGGATGTGGAAGTTTAGCAATTACATTTACTTTATCTCTATCCACTTCTATTAAGCCTCCAAATATGGCAGAATCAACTCAGTGTTTTTTCACTCGAATTGCAGAGTATCCACTTCCAAAAAACCTAGGGATACCATCTATTGGTGTTTATGATGGAATGACTGATCCAGAGGATTTCCTTACTATGTTTAAAGGAGTTATGAAATTGAAGCATTGGGAGGATGAGGTTGCATGTCATATGTTTCCCTATGATTTTACAGAAGATGGCAAGAGAATGGTTTGCAAGTCTTCCGCTCAGGAGCATTACCAGTTTTCTTGATTTAAGAGCCAAATTTGTTATGCAATACCAAAGTCCGAGGAGTTGCAGGTTGTCACATCTTGAAACGAACCGTCCATATTACTATAAACGCAGTACGTTATTCATTAGTCCCATAGCGAGGTATTTGACCTCTATATGATACGTTTTAGAAAAATATTGCATTCGTTTCATAAAAAGCACACCATTATTATACATAATGCATGTTTTAAACAAGTGGGCAATTATTTAAGAAATAATCTCCATGATACATCGGTTACCAAATACTACACACATGACATAACTGTCGAATATAATACATGACAAAAGTTTTATTGAATGCAACACTTTATTTAAACAAAAAGCATGAGACTCCATGCACAACTTGCTCAGATAATGCAACAGCGGAAGACTTTCTTAAGGACCTGAGAATAAACATGCTTAGACAGTCAACACAAAGGTTGGTGAGATATATAGGTTTAGCATCAATATAAATATAGACCACAAGATTTCATAGTTATAAATATATGTACACTCGCAAGTGTATAAAAGTATTCTATAAGTTGTTGAGCGCTTCGGTAACCATACTTAACCATAAATGTAGCATATTCCCTTTATTATTAAATCTCCCTACACTGTACCAAGTGTAGTAAAAACAAAGTACTATGCAACCGTTTATGATACTAGAGCGATTAGCCCGGTTAGGGTTGTCAAACCCGATAGATCTATCAATAGGATTCACGCTTACATGTTCTTACAACGGAAAAATTTATTAATATTAATCTCATATATATTAATGGAAAAATCCGGGTCGTTTTACACATAATTGTTCGTGAATCGTCAAGAACAGTCGATGGGAAAATGATTACATGAACACAGTTCAAAGTTTTTGAGATTTCAACATTACAGACTTTGCTTATCGTGTCGAAAACATATAAAGATCAAGTTTAAATTTGGTCAGAAATTTTCGGGTTGTCACAGCACCTACCCGTTAAAGAAATTTCGTCCCGAAATTTGATTGGGATGGTCATGGCTGACAATAAGTATATTTTCATGACTCTTATGAGTTGAAAATTAGAGTTTTATTGTCATTAAGTAATATGGATAAGACAATGTGTTTATGTGAAGAGTACGAGTGAAGCTACCACAAAAGAGTGAAATGAGTAGGTGTAGATTCGTCATATCTCTTGACGTAGATAGGATTGATTTCCAAGTTCAAGAGATTTAGAGAAAATCTTCGTAATAAGATTTGATTCTTCGGTAATCAAGGGAATTAGGATCCGCTTTAAATGCGATCATCTGTTTTGATTGCTCTGTCGAATATTTTTCTATAAATCCACCCCCCTTCGTTTCCTTACAACTCACACCTTCTATTCTTTCTCTCTCAACTCATACTTTAAAGTATTCGTCAATATGCTCCATCCGGTTCTAATCCTTGATATACTCCTAACTTTTATATCCGTCATTCTTCTTTTTCATCTGCCGCCTGAAGAATCTATTCAATTCTACTATACTCTTGGTTTTATAGTGTTTTTAGTTCTCCCGTGTCTTTTCGTTGCAATACATATTGATATACACGGTTTGTAAATTATGTATTGTCGTCGGGCCTTATATCTTTCCTTATTTTTCAGAGTCCCTGCTCCTGTTTTTCCATAATCATTGACATCTATGGTTAATGGTCTTTTCTGTTTGCTGCGATTTATACCCCCTTTCTATTTCGGAGCTTCATGCTTTTGTTTTATTTTCGCAAGTAATGGTCCAGAATTCGTAGGTATAGAGTTTCGAATTATCATAATATACAAAGTAGAAAGGAAAGGTAGTAGCACGATTTGATTTGTCAAATTACCAGAATATCCGGAAAAGACCGAATCATCAAGAAAATATTTTCTTGATATTTTTAGAGGTTAAATAGAATGCAAGAGTCATGTAACATGACACATGATGCCGTTATGTAACACCCAAATATTTATGGTACATAGAGTTATAATGATGTACGTTTAGTGGGTGAAGCATAGTGTAAAAGTTAAAAGGTCATAATCTGCCCAGACATGGGTGCGCGCCACGCACCATAAGGTGTGCGCGCCACGCACATGCCCAGCGACAGGATTCTGTCGTTTTCTATTTTAAGTTTAATGAGGGGCTTTTTGGTCTTTTCACTTGAGGCCGGATCTCAGGCCTTATCAGCTGGTTTGGATCCAGTTTTGGATCATTTTCACATCCATTCATCACTCTCAAGTATCCTAGAGAGAGAGGGAGAATTCTGGTGAGAGAATTGGGGTTTTGGAGAGGAAGGAGCTTGAATTGATCAAAGTCTCAGGTTTTAAAGTTGTTCACCTCGTTCCTAGCAACGTTTTGGTTGTTGTGGTAAGTTCTAACTCCGAATTTCATTGTTTGATTTGATATTCAAAGTTAGGGTTTGAACTTGATTTGTAGAGAAACCCATTTAAAACTCTTGGAGTGAGTTTGTTGATGCTAGTAATCGGGTTTATTGTTATTGTTGGTGGATTTTGGGTTGGCGAACAAATTGGTCTTGTTTATGACTTGTAATTGGGTTTAATCACTAGGTTTAGTGATTATGGAAGTATTGGAACCCTTTTGGTGTGTTTGAAAGACTAATTTTGGAATTGAGTCAAAATTAGGGTTTTTGGGTGATTTTGAGATTGATAAGTGTTAAACACTTAAGTTTGGGTTCTTTTAGCTTATTAGGACCATTTTCACTTGTGATTAGTGATTAGTGGTTAGTTTGGACGCGTTTGGTGTTTGTAAGTGCAATTGGTCGAATTTGCACTAAGTGTCGAATTGAGTTGGTTTGTAAATCCACTCTAAGTGTGTTATTGTATTTGTGATAATGGATTAGGTACTTTCCATTGACGTGTTGCGGAATTACTCGGTTGCATTCATCAAGGCAAAAAGGTAAGTGTTAATATCCTATGTGCATATGTATGTGTAGGATGGGTGTGGGTTGGGTGAAGCGGTTCTCGGTTATAGAGATCACTTCACATATAGGTTCATGATGGCTCGGTTTGCATGATCATCTTATTGTTAAGTTGTGAATTTCGGTTAGAGCGAATTCATGGTGACTCGGTTTATACGGTCATCTTATTGTTAAGGTTAAGTGTTTAGCCTTGGGTTGTAGGTTCGGGGATATTATATTATCTTATGTTTTGATATTGATGTGTTGTAGCTAGCCCTTCGGGTGTAGCTTGGTAGTGTTGTTCATAACGTTGTGAGTGAACTTACATTGATGTTGTAGCTAGTGGTATCGCAATTGTACGGTAAGCTTAGTTTTGCTTGCTATATGCTCGGATGATCCGGTATGTGTTATTTGATATTGTGTGGCGTGTCCATTTTATGCATATATATGTATGTAGTATATTCTCACTCACTAAGCGTTAGCTTACCCTCTCGTTGTTTACATTTTTTATAGATTTGTTTGGAGACGGTGGCTCGGGTAAGCGTGAGAACTAGTGGACTCGCATAGTTCCTTTAGAAGATATTGCTTTTGGATTGATTAGGATTGGGTAGCGTATCCCCAATCGCCATGCTCGGTCTTTATTTTGTGCTAAAAATCATGTGGTCGAAAACTTGAAGTTTGTACGAAAGTCGTAAAACGGCCGATGTGGGCCCGATCTCGTAAAACTCATTTTATTATTGGAATGTATTAGTTTTAACTAATATAAATTGTTGTGAAGAGCGTTTGGTCTAAAAGTGTCGGGAAGCAAGAGATCTTTTTGCGAAAATTGGAAAAAGTGGACAGCGGGCTGTCAGGCCCTGTGCGCGCCGCGCACAGGTGTGGGTGCGCGCCGCGCACCCCATCTGGACAGCTCATTTTTAATTTTTTTTATGCTGCGTTTTTGGTCGGTTAACGGGTTGGGTTGTTACAAGTGGTATCAGAGCATGGTCTAAGGGATTTAGGTGAATTGAGATAGGTGCCTAGACTTAGACTTTTGTGTGTGCTTATTTGTTGCGGGACTTGTAGGATTACGGGTCGGAATGGGTTATAGTTAGTGCCTCGTTTGTAAGTGGACTAACGTTTATATTAGTAATGCGGATATTATTAATATATTATTGTGTTGTGATAATAATTCTCGCGTGTGTTGTTGGTGCGTGGAATTTGTTTGTGTTTGTTTATGACATCAAGCGAGGCGGTCGTTGTACTAACAAGTTGATACGGCGTGTAGGCGTAATAAGGACTTGCAAACCTTATTACGGGTGCAAATCATGTCTAACAAGTGATGTACGACGAGTGTTTAGCAAGATGGGACGGTGTTGTGCGTGTGGTTTATACGTTCGTGATCTAATCGTCTGCATTCCTTAGAATGAAAATGAAAGATGGATGCGGAACGAGTGAGCATATTCACGAAGAGAAGGATGAGTTAACGTTAAAGATTGAGGCCGTGTTTGAACAATATGTCTCGGTTTTCACCGGCAAAGTTAGGGAAGTAACCAAGGAGTTGGTCGAAGGACAAATGACGGAAATGGTCCGAGATCAAGTGACTAATGTTGTAAAGGAAGAGTTTGAAAAGAGGTTTCCCAAACCTCGAGGTAGTAATGATGAAGATGTACTTGCAAGGTTAGGATTACATGGTGCTCATGGTAAGAGGGCACGAAGTACGCCTGAAGGCGTCGGGAATGTGAAGAAGAAGAGTAATAAGGGTTACAAGCTCACGTGCTTTAAGTGTGGGGAACGGGGTCATTTGGCACAAGATTGTACGGTGGTGCCTTTAGGCTCAATCAGGTGTTTCATTTGCCAGATGGAGGGACACCGGAAGTCAGAGTGTTCCGAATCGCATGACAATCGGGTTAGGAGGTTAGAGCGTGAATACATGATGGGTAGTGGTGCACGGAAGCCCAACAGCGCTACATCAGGTACCTTTAGTACGAAATTATATGTTGTTCGTTTGTAATAACATGCAGTATGTGCGTAAGTCTTAGCTAAACTTTATTCTCCGTTGGAGATAATTCGTAGCAAGCGGGCGGTTTACGTTTATGGTTCTGGTTTGCTCTCAGTAGAGTGTATAAGTGGTGTGTTGTGCCTTGATCCTATGGTGCGAATCTTTGGGTGCTTAAGCATTTTGGTTGGTATCGGGTCGTTAAGCTCGTTTGAGTGAGACCCTTTAAGTCTCAATAGTGTTGTGCATGTTATTGATATGGGTGACGTTCCTAATGGAAGTACCCTATGGTGACGTTTGATTGTCGGGCGAAGGGCGTAAGACTTGGTGCAACCAAGGATTCCTTAGTATTTGGGAAATGTTTCTACCAAACCATGGAAATGGGTTTTGGTGTTCGGTCGTTAAGTGCGTGTTCGCTTTCGTGTTGAAGTTGATGAACCATGAGGTTCGTCGGCTGGATTGAAACCCTTGAAATCGAGTGTTGATCTCGATGCATGTTGGTAAAGGAGTCTACGTGACGCGACATTAGGTGCCTTTTTATACCTACTAGCGTGGTGTTCGACTCCGATTGTGTTGCGGCTACATTGTACTTAGGGTACCGAAGTGAAACCCTTAGGTTCATGAGCGATCGGGTGAAATTCGACAAACTAAAGCAATTGGATGATTGTGAGTGTATAGTTCGTGTAATTTGTGGTACACTTTTTGTTCGAAGTGTTTAAGGATAGGTTAGGATCCTTGGTATGCTCAAAGTTGAAGCAAGACGTGGTGATGGGCCGTGTGAACCCAATTATTGGTAAAGTCTACCTTTGGTAGCATTGTGCGGGTGTACGAGATGCGGTTATGGAACGTAGTTCCAAGTGGGGGAGTTACACTCCCGCACGAGGAGGTTTTAGTGTGAGATTTCAGACAATGCTTTTGGTAGATCCGAAATTTGTGTCGGGACCTAGATTTGGTCGATTTGCGGTAGGGTACAATTTCGGTTAAATTGTACTTATGATTTTGGATTTGAAATATCACCAAGGTAGTAATGTGGTAAATCTCGTTGAGAGATAATGGACGGGTATGTTGAGCAAGGTGAAATCCCTCGGTTAAGGGATGTGCGTATCGGATCCTCTTTTAGAGAATTATTGTTTTGTGCCTATGTTTGATATAGGCGGTTCTTGCTCGATTTTGTGAATGGGTAGTGGTATCCGTTAGGATTCACTATGGCGTAGCAGAGCGCGATGTTACGCTACTCGTTGTTTGAGGCTAAAAGGGATCGTAGACTGGTGAAGCATGACCTTCGGGGTCCTCTGACTTCATCATGAGATCATTGATTGGTGAAGCATGACCTTCGGGGTCCGCTGACTTCATCATGGGATCGTTGATTGGTGGAGCAAGACCTTCGGGGTCCTCTGACTTCATCATGAGATCATTGATTGGTGAAGCATGACCTTCGGGGTACGCTGACTTTATCATGGGATCGTTGATTGGTGGAGCTTGACCTTCAGGGTCCTCTGACTTCATCATGAGATCATTGATTGGTGAAGCATGACCTTCGGGGTCCGCTGACTTCATCATGGGATCGTGGATTGGTGAAGCATGACCTTCGGGGTCCTCTAACTTCATCATGAGATCATTGATTGGTGAAGCATGACCTTCGGGGTCCGCTGACTTCATCATGGGATCGTTGATTGGTGGAGCATGACCTTCGGGGTCCTCTGACTTCATCATGAGATCATTGATTGGTGAAGCATGACCTTCGGGGTCCGCTGACTTTATCATGGGATCGTTGATTGGTGGAGCATGACCTTCGGGGTCCTCTGACTTCATCATGAGATCATTGATTGGTGAAGCATGACCTTCGGGGTCCGCTGACTTCATTATGGGATCGTTGATTGGTGGAGCATGACCTTCAGGGTCCTCTGACTTCATCATGAGATCATTGATTGGTGAAGCATGACCTTCGGGGTCCGCTGACTTCATCATGGGATCGTTGATTGGTGGAGCATGACCTTCAGGGTCCTCTGACTTCATCATGAGATCATTGATTGGTGAAGCATGACCTTCGGGGTCCGCTGACTTCATCATGGGATCGTGGATTGGTGGAGCATGACCTTCGGGGTCCTCTGACTTCATCATGAGATCATTGATTGGTGAAGCATGACCTTCGAGGTCCGCTGACTTCATCATGGGATCGTTGATTGGTGAAGCATGACCTTCGGGGTCCGCTGACTTCATCATGAGATCGTTGATTGGTGAAGCATGACCTTCGGGGTCCGCTGACTTCATCATGGGTGTAGTGTTATATCGGTGAAGCATGACCGTTGACAGGGTCCGCTGACTTCATTCGGTGTTGAGATTTGGGAAGTGGGTCGCGTGTAGTTTTCTGCCAGCCTTCTTGTTGTTGGATGTGTGATCTATTGGTTGTTTTATACCCCAATGGTGGGGTCGTAAGGGCCACGTTGTGTGAACTAACGGTGGTTTTATACGCCAATGGTGGGGTCGTGGGGACCATGTCGTGGGATTAGTGAGGCGATAGCCGTGTTTCACTCACATGTTGTTACGGGTGTAACACTAGTTGATTTTTGTGCACCTTGGGTTTAGCGTTGCGATAGTCGTTTTGGAAGCTTTCGGTCTTAGCCGTTGCTTATGATGTTAGGATAGTGGTGTATTGGTTGTATTGCGCGCTACAAAGGATGTTTAGTGGTAAGCGTATCCGTAAGGATTCGTTTTTGTTCGGTCTCCATCGTTTCGGGTTGTTGACCTTAGGTTGAGACTTGGCTGCTTTTAGCATTGTACTCGGTAAGGGTACGCTAAGGGATTGATACCTCGGTAAGAGATTGGTTGAGTTTTTCCCGATGTGAGGGATTGAGCAAGTTTTAGTGCTCGGATTCGAGGACTTGATAAATCGCGGATGACGATTTAGTGTTAAAGGCGGTTCATTGGGGAGGATTGCCTAGAGAGATTAGAAGGAAAATTGATGTTTTCGCGAATGTTAAGCGATTGTGGTAGTTTTCGGATGTCGTGTGTATTGCATGTCTCGAAATGCGTGCACGTGTGTAATTGGTAAATGGTTTAATCTTCGAGTTTATGATAATTGTGGTAGGAGTCGGTTTGGAACGTATGCTTGAGGACCGTAGAGTGTGGGTCCGTTTGGTTTCGTGACGAGGATCACGAGGACGTGATCGATTCTAAGTGGGGGAGAGTTGTAACACCCAAATATTTATGGTATATAGAGTTATAATGATGTACGTTTAGTGGGTGAAGCATAGTGTAAAAGTTAAAAGGTCAGAATCTGCCCAGACATGGGTGCGCGCCGCGCACATGCCCAGCGACAGAATTCTGTCTTTTTCTATTTTAAGTTTAATGAGGGGCTTTTTGGTCTTTTCACTTGAGGCCGGATCTCAGGCCTTATCAGCTGGTTTGGATCCACTTTTGGATCATTTTCACATCCATTCATCACTCTCAAGTATCTTAGAGAGAGAGGGAGAATTCTAGTGAGAGAATTGTGGTTTTGGAGAGGAAGGAGCTTGAATTGATCAAAGTCTCGGGTTTTAAAGTTGTTCACCTCGTTCCTAGCTACGTTTTGGTTGTTGTGGTAAGTTCTAACTCCAAATTTCATTGTTTGATTTGATATTCAAAGTTAGGGTTTGAACTTGATTTGTAGAGAAACCCATTTAAAACTCTTGAGTGAGTTTGTTGATGCTAGTAATCGGGTTTATTGTTATTGTTGGTGGATTTTGGGTTGGCGAACAAATTGGTCTTGTTTATGACTTGTAATTGGGTTTAATCACTAGGTTTAGTGATTATGGAAGTATTGGAACCCTTTTGGTGTGTTTGAAAGACTAATTTTGGAATTGAGTCAAAATTAGGGGTTTTGGGTGATTTTGAGATTGATAAGTGTTAAACACTTAAGTTTGGGTTCTTTTGGCTTATTAGGACCATTTTCACTTGTGATTAGTGATTAGTGGTTAGTTTGGACGCGTTTGGTGTTTGTAAGTGCAATTGGTCGAATTTGCACTAAGTGTCGAATTGAGTTGGTTTGTAAATCCACTCTAAGTGTGTTATTGTATTTGTGATAATGGATTAGGTACTTTCCATTGACGTGTTGCGGAATTACTCGGTTGCATTCATCAAGGCGAAAAAGTGAGTGTTAATATCCTATGTGCATATGTATGTGTAGGATGGGTGCGGGTTGGGTGAAGCGGTTCTCGGTTATAGAGATCACTTCACATATAGGTTCATGATGGCTCGGTTTGCATGATCATCTTATTGTTAAGTTGTGAATTTCGGTTAGAGCGAATTCATGGTGACTCGGTTTATACGGTCATCTTATTGTTAAGGTTAAGTGTTTAGCCTTGGGTTGTAGGTTCGGGGATATTATATTATCTTATGTTTTGATATTGATGTGTTGTAGCTAGCCCTTCGGGTGTAGCTTGGTAGTGTTGTTCATAACGTTGTGAGTGAACTTACATTGATGTTGTAGCTAGTGGTATCGTAATTGTACGGTAAGCTTAGTTTTGCTTGCTATATGCTCGGATGATCCGGTATGTGTTATTTGATATTGTGTGGCGTGTCCATTTTATGCATATATATGTATGTAGTATATTCTCACTCACTAAGCGTTAGCTTACCCTCTCGTTGTTTACATTTTTTATAGATTTGCTTGGAGACGGTGGCTCGGGTAAGCGTGGGAACTAGTGGACTCGCATAGTTGCTTTAGAAGATATTGCTTTTGGATTGATTATGATTGGGTAGCGTATCCCCAATCGCCATGCTCGGTCTTTATTTTGTGCTAAAAATCATGTGGTCGAAAACTTGTAGTTTGTACGAAAGTCGTAAAATGGCCGATGTGGGCTCGATCTCGTAAAACTCATTTTATTATTGGAACGTATTAGTTTTAACTAATATAAATTGTTGTGAAGAGCGTTTGGTCTAAAAGTGTCGGGAAGCAAGAGATCTTTTTGCGAATATTGAAAAAAGTGGACAGCGGGCTGTCAGGCCCTGTGCGCGCCGCGCACAGGTGTGGGTGCGCGCCGCGCACCCCATTTGGATAGCTCAGTTTTAATTTTTTTTATGCTGCGTTTTTGGTCGGTTAACGGGTTGGGTTGTTACACGTTATGAACTGTGAATCATCACATTCCATTTATAAACTCAGCATGACTTACTGTAATATAATCACGTTGATCAAGTGTCATTATATTATACTAACTCATGCTTCAGTTCCCAACACTACTTCAAAAACATTCATATTTTAAACTCGAAGGTTTCAGAATTTAGAAACTAAAATAGTTTCTTTTATGATGTAACACAGATAGCGCGAAGAGGTAAATGATTTCGGATAACAATAGTTATGAAGATATCTTCAGAAACATCGAAGATATTTATAATGAAAGATATGATGATATCTTAGAATATCTAAGATCAGAGGATGATGAAGAATATTGTCCGCAAGAGTTGAGAGTAAGGAGCAAGGTATTCGCTAAAGACTTCAGCAGACACTGAATCATTTGGATTCTTTGAAGGCATATTTAGTCTTTGTGATTTGTCCAAGCCTCCTTCATGGCTTGCTCAATCCGTTTTTCAATTCCAAACCTTCTCTTTTTCTGAGCTTTGCCAACACACTATTCTTTATCATCAAACTTTTGAATGTTACGGTTGTCTACAGTTTCTGCTGCTTCATTCAGCTTTTTCAAAATTCAGGGTATTGATTCGTAGACTGGGTGCTTTTCTGAAATTCAGAATTGACGATCAAAATTTCCAGGAGTTACACATTATATGTATACATATAATTGAAGTGAAAATGCTGCGAGATTCGAGATTGATGATTGATGATTCCCGGTAATTGGTATGTCAATTATTGTTACAGGGTGTAGGTGAGTACATGATGGGGTTTCATGAATAATATAGATATTTTTCAGAGAGACTAAATCCGAAGTTGCTGGTACATCTGCTGATAATATAGTGGAATATAAAAGGTGCTCCGGTAACGATAGCGAAAGGGCAACGTATATATTGAGGTTATAATACGGCTAATCCGATTGAAAAGTCGAAGTTGACTTGCTGGAGCCGTGACAAAACTGGCTACTTTGAAAAGGAATTGCAAGGTTATTTTCGGCAACAACAACGCTAATGGCTCACGGATTTGTGTTAAACTGGGAGTTTTCCAGATGCATGATTGTGGATAACATGTGGTTGGATCATCATCTCGATTGTTTCTTAATTGAGGTGTTTTCAAGAATCATGAAGGGTTTGAATGTAGATTGCAATGAATTTTTGAATAACATAAAAATTGTTTTATGGGTTTAATGAATAGAAGTGATGTTTTAGCACAGTTTTGAAGTCAAAGTATAGCTTTGAAAGATGTAGAGATTTAAGAGTGATGTCTCCCGTTGAGTCTTGACTTGGATTCTGATCTGTCAAAATTAGAATATGAAATTGAATTTGGATGAGAACGGTTGTTTTGATTTCTATGAAAGAATGTATATCGTTGTGAAAGTATTGAGTATAGTTGATGATTGCTGAATCAGATTCGAAGAATGCAATATATTAATTGTGAATTTATATATCTCTCGGGTATTACCTACCCGTTAAAAGTTTCACAAGTAATATTTTGGTACAGGAGAATTTTTATTACAGTCTTTATGAAAATATACGTATATTTTCTTCAGATGTAATACAAATTTGATGAGTTAATATTAAATTAAGCTCATTTGATTTTCGGCTGGAATTAGAAAAGAATAATCTCTAATACAATAGAGATTAAATAATCTTCGCGGAGTATTTCACTAATGTAATCAATACTTTATTATTTATTCTTATTGACATTCCTTGGTGACGGATGTTGATGCTTGTGAATTCTTGCGAACTTCGAAAGATATGAATGATGTTTTCTAGAAACTTCAAATATATCTAAGTGTAAAATCAAACATGTAATTGAATAGTACACTTAGTTTATTATGAAACGGAATTCATGGAGTTGAAACAGAGGTCGTAGTTAACGATGGTTAAGTTGTTAAGGAAGGATGTACATCATAGCATATTAGTAATATGAATTTAACCGAGTAGTATCTACCCTTATTTAATTCATACATAATAGCTTAGTACGGAAAGATATATTTTGATCTCAAAATTCACATATATATAAAATATACATATAATTTCTTCAGGGGGAATGAGTTAATACTTCATAACTCGTTGATACAATATACGCGTTGTTGATTTGTGATGATGTTGATGATTATGGAAGTGGCGGAGCTCGTAGTGCTACAGGTTTTGCTGGTGTTGGTGATACTGATGGTGATGCTGGTGGTACTACCGGTGGTTCTTGTATAACAAGTCTAGCTTGTAAACCATGCACCATTCTTGTCAGGGTTTCTACTCTTCCTTCTATCATTTCGGTCCACTCAACTGATTTATGGTTAAGGTTGGAATATATAATCTCTAAGACTTTAGAGATTACATAATCGCCGCAGAATTTTTCTCCAATGAAGTTATGAATCAATACTTCATCGTTGATTTTTATTAGTACTCCTTGGTATCTATGGTGCGTATGACGTTGACGCTCGAGGTACAGATTGTGACGTTGAGGTGTGAGATGCAGATGTTGTTGTTGATGGTGGTAATGGTACTGTTGATGTTGCTGATGGTGGTACTGTTGATGCTGGTTATACTGCTGGTGCTTGTAACCTTTGCTCCATATTCTCCAAAGCCACTACCCGAGTGCGAAGTTCGTTGACTTCTTCTATTACACCGGGATGATTGTCGGTTAGGATGAGCGGATGACTAAGATCTGGAATGTGAGATAATATATAATCGTGACGAGATACTCTGGAAATGAGAGAGAAAATGGTGTTTCGGACAGGTTCGCGGGTAAATGCTTCACGTTCTTCGCCAAGAGGAAATGTGGTGGATGGAAGGGATCACCTTCTTCTTATCTCCAATGATTAAGTAGACTGCGAACCCATCCCCAATTCATCCAGAATAGATAATGGCTAATTAGTTGATCCATTCCAGTCACACTGGTTTCGGAGCTCGAGTGAAACTCCATATCAGAATCCGAGGGACTTGAACTAGTGGCGAGTTCCATTTCGTACGATTGAATAAAGGATTTTTCGATATGAAATAATTTCCGGCTATCGGATGGTATTCTAATTACATAGAATATCTATATATATAGAGCAAAAGATTTCGTAAATTACGGAGGAATTTACGGAATATGTCAGGCAAAGTTTACAGTAACAGATACGCTAAGATATGATTTAGCAGATATACTAAGGTATGAATTTTGTCTATACACTATCTATGCAATAATTGCAGTAAGACACGTCAAGACTTAAGATGATAAACAGGTAATTTCTGACAAGAAATGATAAGCAAAACTTTTGACATGTAGACATGGCCGAAGTCCAGACTCACTAATGCATCCTAACAACTATCAGTTAGACACACTAATGCAAGACCTGGTTCGCTAAGATCACCGCTCTGATACCAACTGAAATGACCTGTCCATATTACTATAAACGCAGTACGTTATTCATTGGTCCCATAGCGAGGTATTTGACCTCTATATGATACGTTTTAGAAAAATATTGCATTCGTTTCATAAAAAGCACACCATTATTATACATAATGCATGTTTTAAACAAGTGGACAATTATTTAAGAAATAATCTCCATGATACATCGGTTACCAAATACTACACACATGACATAACTGTCGAATATAATACATGACAAAGGTTTTATTGAATGCAACACTTCATTTAAACAAAAGCATGAGACTCCATGCACAACTTGCTCAGATAATGCAACAGCGGAAGACTTTCTTAAGGACCTGAGAATAAACATGCTTAGACAGTCAACACAAAGGTTGGTGAGATATATAGGTTTAGCATCAATATAAATATAGACCATAAGATTTCATAGTTATAAATATATGTACACTCGTAAGTGTATAAAAGTATTCTATAAGTTGTTGAGCGCTTCGGTAACCATACTTAATCATAAATGTAGCATATTCCCTTTATTATTAAATCTCCCTACACTGTACCAAGTGTAGTAAAAACGAAGTACTATGCAACCGTTTACAATACTAGAGCGATTATCCCGGTTGGGGTTATCAAACCCGATAGATCTATCAATAGGATTCGTGCTTACATGTTCTTACAACATGTAAATATTAGTTACCAAGCTATTAGGGAAGATATGCAAGGTGGTACAATTCAACGTAGAATATATTTTAAGTACTTGTGTCCATAGCGTAAAATATAAAATGCATGTATTCTCATCCCAAAATATTTTTAGAGTTTAAAAATGGGACTATATACTCACGGTAGTAAAAGTATATTAATAAAAAGTTTTCAGCTTATTAAAAATATGGCCGTCGTCCTTGGATTCACGAACCTATAACAATAATAATGATTCAGATAATAATACGACATGTGAGTAAAATAAAACAAGTTCATAGAATACTTATATATTAATTTTTAACATTTTTATGTTAGTAGTCCTTTGTTAGTAGTCCAAAATAGTCCGAAATGTCCAACAGTCCAATAATCAGTATATATATAATCTTAGAATTACCCTATGATGCATTGTATACGTATTGTCTTTGCATCAACCCATAGATGTATTGTATACGTATTGTCTTAGAATTTGTCAAAACGTATTGTATACTTATTGTCTTAGGATTTATCAAAACGTATTGTATACTTATTGTCATGGAATGTACCAAGATTATTATATATATATATATATATATATATATATATATATATATATATATATATATATATACAATCTCGGAATTAACTAAGATTATAATATTTTGTTATACTAATGATAACATGTCCAAATATATATAAGATATATGAAAAGTTAGCAAGGATATGGTTAATATAGTTTTTACAATATAAATTTCGTCCATGCAACGTTAATTTTAGCAGATTTTGTTTTGCTCGCCAAATATTCATTACAACTCTGTTTAAAGTGAATCAAATTGCTATGGATTCCTTAAGAAGTTAATTTTTCAAAAACAATTCGAAAAGTTCAGCCCATGTATTAATATTCAAAGTTTTACCCTCTTTTTGTGCCGGTGGACAGATTTGGAAGAATCCCGACACCCACCCAATATAAGATTTTTGATAAAATACTTCCACTTTGTGTAAAATCATGAAAAATACTGGAAGTCTTATTTACATATATTAACATATTTCCAAAGTCTTAGCCTCGAACTCAAAGTCTAAGATAGGTTTTTAATTCCCAACCCAAAACAGCCCATTTTTTACCTAATGGAGATTTAACGATATATGTTAAGTTTCAAGGTGTTCTTCATATGTACAAGTTATAAGTTCTTATACTAACATAATATAACATCATAATACATATAAATAAGTGTTATTAGATTTAAGTTAGAAAGATTAGATTAGTTCTTCAAACAAGTTTAGAATCAACTAAACTATGTTCTAGTTTATAAACTCTTATATAGATAGCTATAAACATATGAATTGAACAAGAGTTGAAGTAGAGTTTTTACCTCAAGTTTAGAATGTAAAGTTGTTGGAAAGAAGTAGTAGAACAAAACTTGAGAGAGTTCTTGCAAGTGTGTGTGAAAATTGGAAGTAAAATTTGGAAAATGAATGTGTAAAAATGAGTTAGAAATGGTGCTTATTTATAGGCTTGAAAATTTGGTTTTTAGTGAAAATATCTAAGATAAGTTAAAATGTATTAAGTCATGGATGACATATTAAATTGATTAGGTCATGGATGACATATTACACAAATAATTGCAGATTTCTATTGGTATATACCAATAGTAAATACTTTTAGAAGCTGTGTATAATACTGGTAAAAATACCGTATGAATGCGAGTAGAATTCTTGAGGAAATTGAACGAAAATACGAGTATAGCTATCCTTTATATGTATTGGTATATTATAAAGTGTATTTAATACTTGTAAGGATGTATTTACACTCGTAATACTTTATATGTAAATACATTTTAACATAAGTTAATTACGTCGTTTAAATAGTAACATATATATTGTTCAAAAACTCTTTAAATTAGTAGCATGAAAATATATATATAATACTTTGTTAATATACTTAATGAGATATTTAATTATCATATTTTCAAGTTATATATATATATATATATATATATATATATATATATATATATATATATATATATATTAATTAATACAAGTTATGACGTTCGTGAATCGTAAGAATAAAAGGGTGGTCAAACGTTTACATAAATTCCGTTTCAATTAATCAAGTCTTAACAAGTTTGATTGCTTAACATGTTAGAAACATTTAATTATATAAATATTAATCTCATATATATTAACGGAAAAATCCGGGTCGTTTTACACATAATTGTTCGTGAATCGTCAAGAACAGTCGATGGGAAAATGATTACATGAACACAGTTCAAAGTTTTTGAGATTTCAACATTACAGACTTTGCTTATCGTGTCGGAAACATATAAAGATCAAGTTTAAATTTGGTCAGAAATTTCCGGGTTGTCACACATCTAGATGCACATGAAATTACTACGCATGAGAATGAGTCTCTAAGCAACTTTATGAAGTGTTATACTGTTGAATGTCAGAAAATACCTGATATACCAGAATCTCAGCTTGTATCTGGTTTCATATTTTGCAAGTCATTAATGAGAGAGATCATTGCTAAGATCAACGCTGGTGAGCTAAATCATTTGCTACCCGAAAAGCAATACAGAAGGAATGACCCAAATAAACGTTTTGCTTGGCAAGAAAAGCTGCGTGACGGTGGGCGGAGAGATTATAACCTAAGAGAGGGAAGAAATGATGAGAAGGACCCAACTCCTGAACCGCACATCAAGGTCATCTGGAATGAAGGAGAAGATCATGAGGTAAGCAGAGAGCGCAGCACGGAGGCATGGATGTATGCTCCTATCATCTTTCACATGATTCCTAACCGACGACTGTCAGAAGATCTTGTTGTCATATCTGTTGTGATTTCAAACAAGTTCATAACCAAAATTTATACAGATACTGGTAGCGAAGCAGATATCTTGTACTTGGACTGTATTAGAGATTTTCCGTTCAGCGTTAACGACAGGTTCCGCAGCACGGATTTGAAATTGGATGTGAAGGCATAACTGGAGCATTAGTGAAGGCAGTTGGGAAGATCAAATTGGATGTCATGCTGGGAACATATCCTTTAGTCTGCACAAAAATCGTGTATTTCGCGTTGCTGGGAGGCAAATCAATTTTCAATTCTTTGTTGGGACGAAGGCATTTGCGTAAGTTTGGTGTAATCTCTTCAACACCACATGTAGAATTGCGATTCCCTACCCCTAATGGCATAACAGTGGTGCATTCAGAGTTTGTGGGACCAGCAAGGGAACGTTCTGTTGTTTATGAAACAGGAAGGGATACGGTCAGAGGTGGATCTTCAAGGCAATTGTTTTAACAAGAATGAGGTGAACAAGTACTTTAAAGGATCCAAAATGATGGAGCATTAGAAACACAACGGAGTACTCTGCACGGAAAGTATAATGATTACATATATCGTGCAGCACAATAGTTGAACATGTTTTCTTATTCTCATATCCAATAAGCACAATTCAAAATTTTTGTAGTTTTCTGGATAGATTTGATCACCCTATCCATACAAAATTTTTACACAAATATTTGTAAGTGCAGCAGTTTAATTTCAATGAAATTTTATCTTTTTACATATGCAAAATGCTACACGTTACGAATTTAGAATAGTGCATTCATAATCCTACCCACAAAAGGTAAAGCATTTTTATGCTCCCGATGGTAGACGCGTTTGTGTCAACATTACAGACATAAGGGATCGGCTAGTGTAAGTTGACTTCACTAGAGAACACCGAGGCAAAATACAATATCTCTCGAATGTTATGACATATATAATGGTTTATCTCAACTGCATAAATCCATTTATACGAAAAATAGAAAAGTTTCATATCAAAATACAAGTGTATATTTGAAAAGGCGCACAACACCTAACGCAACACGCTCTACGGAATACTGATAATTTCTTAAACACATATTCTACAAATTCTACAAGTTCATTACTTTTTGACTCATTTACATCTTTACAAACAAGAGTGCATCATTTTGGCAAAATTCAACATTTACTTTAAAAATTTTTGACTTTAACAAAGATAGCAATTTATTACGACAAGCAAAATCTTTGGCGCAACACGGAAAATGGATGACATTTAAATACATCCGTAATGCAACAAGTAGCTAAGGCAAATGTATTTTATTGACAAGTTAATATAAAACAAACATAATGAACACATAATCTAGGCAATCATATATACTAAGACATATGGCATGAAAACTTATCATTAAGCATACATATGTTCTCATCAAACAATAGCAAATGTCAACATAATTTTTATAGATAACATGGCAAATTGTTAAAAATTAAACATGCATATATTGTCAAATCCAAATAAACATTACACAATAATTATTACAGAATGTTTTAAATTGTTTCAAATTATACTGGCATGTCCAGTATTTCTTTAACTATAGCCCCATCCTTGTTACAAATTTCCTCCAAGGATTTAATCTTCAGGGCAACAACTGCATCCTAGAAGTCTCCAGCTCGAATGCAGCATCAGGCTTAATATATTTTGAAATTTCAGCTGGCAAGGGATCAGGCTTATTGGGGATGAGGCTGATAATTTCTCCACCACTTCAGAGACATCTTTAACTATGGAGGCATCAAGATAGATGTGAAATGTTTGCCCAACAGTATCTGAGTCTAATATCCTCTGCACAAGATCGGGAATACCAGTTCTCAACTCTGTCAAGTCCCTTTGGGCAGCAGCAGCAGTATTAGCATTTTCTTCAGCTACATGACTTTTCTCTTCCATACCCTTCTTTAGCTCTTCCATCTCCTTCAACAACTTTTCATTCTACTGTAGTAGTTTGTCCCTTTCAGACCTCGTCTCAACACACTTACCCTTTGCCAACTTCAATGCCTCATCTGAAATGCCCCGTTCATATACAATATAAACAATTCACAATAGTTGATTTCATCGCGAGGTAATTGACCTATATATGATACATTTTACAAACATTGCATTCGTTTTTAAAAGACAAACTTTCTTTATATCAAAAGTTGACGGCAAGCATACTATTTCATAATACCTTCAACTAATATTGACTAAATAATAATCTTGATGAACTCGACAACTCGAATGCAACGTCTTTTGAAATATGTCATGAATGACTCCAAGTAATATCTCTAATATGAGCAAATGCAAAGCGGAAGATTTCTTTCATACCTGAGAATAAACATGCTTTCAAGTGTCAACCAAAAGGTTGGTGAGTTCATAGGTTTATTATAAAACAATAAAATTCATCATTTTGATAGACTACAAGATTTAAATCCTGCATGGTACAAATGGGCCGGAATCCTATACCCTCCTGTAATGTACATGCGATATCTTTTAAATACAGTACACCTTTCTCGTGTACGAAATCATCTTTCATAAATCTTAGTAACCGTACACATATCTTGTGCACAAAAATAACATACACATAACCTGTGTATAAAATCATTCTCTCGATACATAACATTCACTTTTCATTGCTTTCATAGCTTGGCTTGATAACCGACCTTAACATATAATGCGCATAATAATATCCCCAAAACAGAACATCTCATCTGTATAATAATCATATAAACTTCGAAGTACTAAACACCACGCCCACTAGCCCTTCCATCTAGTGAACATTCTGGGTGGGGGTGTTAAACCCGGAAGCTACCTTTAGGATTCGCGTCAATTAGGCGTGCACTAGTTCTGAAAATTAGTGATGTTCCCTATTTCTTAGGTTTCCAAGCAATAATAATCAGGGGAAAAATATTCATATCAATTGTGGCATATATCACGTCTACATAATTCAATGGTGGCAATTATCACGTCCACATAATTCATTCGAGGAATGTTTTGCTTGTGTCTATCTCGTCAAACATTTATAAAAGTATTTCATGTATTCGCAGTTCAAAATGTATTACAAAAGCATTTAAATAAGCAGTTGTAAAAGTAGGGCATGTATTCTCAGTCCCAAAAATGTAAAGAGTAAAAGGGAATCAAATGAACTCACCATACTGTATTTTGTAATAAAAATACATATGACGATATTGAATAAGTGTAGGGTTGGCCTTGGATTCACGAACCTATATCATTTGTATATATATTAAAACATATAATGGAAATCACATAATTTCCTTTATTACTTATATATTATATAAATTACTTTAAAATAGTTATTATTTATTCATTTAGTTATTTTAAAATATCTATATATATACATATATGTTTAATGTTTTATCTAAAATCAATAGTTTGTTATATGTAAGTATAATGTTAATGAGTTTGATATATATAGTTTTGTGAAATATTAATATAATTATAGTATATGTAATAAGTATATTTTATGTACTAAATATTTATTTGTTTAAAATGATAATCCTGATAATAATAATTTAGTATTAATAATAATAATAGTTTTATTAATAATTATATTGTTAACAATGATACTTATGTTTAATAATAACAATAATATTACTAATAGTTACAAAAGTGATACTAATAATAATAACTTGTATTATTTTCACAATAATAATAATAATAATCCTAGTCATAATTAGAATCATAATAATAATAAATGATAGACTTTGTAATAATACTTGTATTTAAACTAATAAGTCTTCTAAAAATAACTATAATGATAATAATAACAATACTAATAATAATATAAATTTTAAAAATGAAAAATACCTTTAAAAAGGGTTTCTAAGAAGAAAAGCCACAGACGGGGCTCGAACCCATGACCTCCCGCTCACCCACAACACCACTAACCATTCCGCTGCTTCTACTTTTCTGTTTATACTCCCAGCTAAATCTATTTAACCCATTTATTTTTATTTCGGCCCAATAACACAAAAGGGGATACATCCCAACGTTCCTAGTCCAATGAGGACTCCTTCGGCCCAACAACTTATATGCGTGAAACCCATTTAGTAACCCAGTTTATCAAGAGCCCAGTTAGAGTTTGGAAGCCCAATTAAATACTAGTGGCCCTAGTCCATTAACAGTTAAAGTGTGAATAAAAAGAAATATTGTTGCAGGCCAGAATCGAACCCAGGACCTTGCGTATACCTGCCACCACCTTAACCACTCGACCATTGATATTTTTCTGAAATAAGTCGCACCCATTTATATATAACTCTTACTGTTGCCTTCATCTAAATCATCATCATCATTCATCTTAAATACAACATCATCACTTCATAATCGACATTTTCTTTGTTGGGAAATTACGGTCTCACTAATTCCCGCCACCCAGCCCAACAATAATAGTAAAGAAATAAGAACAAATACACAACATAAGATTTAACGTGGAAACTCCAAAATAGGAGAAAAACCACCGGCCCCCAAAGAGAGAAAATACACTATATCACAAATTGTTACAATGATATAGACGACTCTCTTAAGCCAACTACACTCTCCAAAATATTTAACTAATACAACTCTCAAACAAGTGTAAGAAAGAAAGAAATAATCAAATACTTAAAGTGTATTGATTGGTGCAATTTGGAATGAAGACTTAGCCCCTCTTATATAACCAAGTCACTCACCCCTCACATCTTCCTCCCACCAATGTGGGATAAACATATCTTCTACTAGCCAAAATAAACCAACAAATCTCCACCTTTTGGATAGAAGAAGATAACCATGCTTCCACATTGCAAGGATAACCGATGTAGACGCTTCCTCGACGACAACTTCAAGATCCTCATCTTCATGCTGTTGACATTATCTCCCAAGAGACAAAACTTGCATCTTCATCGAACATTGTCTAAACCGACAATCATTGTCATCACAGACAATCATAACTCTTAACAAGAATTATCATACTCCACCATTAAGAGTATAGCACTTAGAATATCACATTCCAAGCATTTCACCTCAGCACATGTTGTTGAACAACCAGCTGAAACTTTATGGTGCAACTTCCTTGTTTGGCTTTCCCGAAAGTCCCATCAGCTACAACATCAGTTTCAACCACACAGCCTGCATCAACGCCAAACCAATGCCCATGTGTAATTGTGGAACTGCTAACGAACATCCCTTTCCACGGTGCCGCGGACACACCATGAGGATGACGTGACTTCAGAGGAATTCATCAATCTCCGTAACAACGGAGACAATGTTAGCGTCTTTGGAGCCATTTTCCGGATTAGCTCCACCGGGACAATTAACCCTTACATGTCCAGTCTTCCCACACTTCCAGCATGTCAGATTCTTTCTAGAGTTTCTCTTCTGCCTATCCGAACACAACACTATCGTATCTCCTGATGACGAGACCCCGTTACCTTCCAGTCTTTTCTCCTCGGATAGGAGCTTGCTAGTAACGTCTTCAAACTTCAGAGTTTTCTTCCCATACATCAAAATAGGTTTCATGTGTTCATAAGACGATGATAAAGATAATATCAACCTCAAAGCTTTATCTTCATCATCCGTTTTAACTCCAATAGCCTCCAGTTCTGAAACAATACCGTTAAGAATACTTAGATGATCTGAAATCTTTGAACCCCCATCCATACGCAGAGTATGAAATTGTTCTTTAAGACACAACCGATTTGAGATGCCCTTTCCCTGGTACAACTGCTCTAGTTTAACCCAAAGCTCCTTTGCCGTTGATAACCCGTGCACATTTGCAAGCACGTTCTTTGCAAGACACAAACGAATCGCACTTGCTGCCCTCAAATCCATATCATCCCATTCTTCTTCATCGAACTTACTGCTAGAATCACTGCCAGGAACAAGGGTGGGTTTACCCTTCAAAGCCTTGTGTAAACCGGACTGAATTAGCACATCCTTGACTTGAACCTGCCATAAGCCCAAATTGATCATCCCATCAAATTTCTCTACATCAAACCTCATTGGACTGAACTTCGACATCATATCCGTATCCTATAGACAACAACTTTCTCTGATTTTGCTCACGTTTCGAATAGCCAAAAGATGTAGCAGGTAGCCAGGACCCTTTAAATCGGAAATCCACAACTTGCCACTAACAAATCCAACTATTACTACGAATCAGAAAAAATATTGTCTAACCAGATACCCTATACGATCAATAGAACTCGTTTCTGATGTGGACGATCCACTCCCGTGGCAACCACAGAGGATACTCCGACTCCTATAACCGAGACCCCCGTCAAACCTGACGCTCTGATACCAGTTGTTGGGAAATTACGGTCTCACTAATTCCCACCACCCAGCCCAACAATAATAGCAAAGAAATAAGAACAAATACACAACACAAGATTTAACGTGGAAACTCCAAAACAGGAGAAAAACCACCGGCCCCCAAAGAGAGAAAATACACTATATCACAAATTGTTACAATGATATAGACGACTCTCTTAAGCCAACTACACTCTCCAAAATATTTAACTAATACAACTCTCAAACAAGGGTAAGAAAGAAAGAAATAATCAAATGCTTAAAGTGTATTGATTGGTGCAATTTAGAATGAAGACTTAGCCCCTCTTATATAACCAAGTCACTCACCCCTCACATCTTCCTCCCACCATTGTGGGATAAACATATCTTCTACTAGCCAAAATAAACCAACATCCTTTACTTCATACTATATCATTACCTTGAATCATCATTATCGTTTGTTCAACACCATACATCATCATCTTTGTTTATTATACACTATCATTATCATACCTTAATCATCACCATTAAACATCACCTTCGTTTATCATCATCATCCTAATCAACTTTTCATCTTCTTCTTTATCTATCTTCACCATTACGTCGTGTTTTTTTGTTAGATAAATAGGAAAACAAAAAAATGCAACTGAAGCAAAAGAAGCTGTATAGGAACAGTAGAAGTAATGGGTTGTTGTTAAATGATGGTTTGGTGTTTTCACGGTGACCAATAATAGAAAAAAAATGGGTTGCAGAGCACGCTGTAGTAGCAGTAGACAGAAGACAATTACATCGTAGTAGATGGATGATTCTGTGTTGATTTGTCGACTGGGAAATAGTAATAGGAACTTGTGCTTTGAACAATACATAAAATGGGTGCAGCTGCAGCAGTGAAACAATGATAATGATGATCGTTGTTGTGATTATTTGATGGTGAATCGTGGGCTGTGATCACAGAAAGCAACATCGAAGTGGTTATCGAGGGTTTACAAGGTGGAGTGGTGAGCGGCTGTTATGGTAGGAGAAGAAGAAAAAGGGTTGTGAGGTGGTGATTAATGAAGGTTGAATCAAGCAAGAGGAGTGCCGGGATTTGTGGAAGGTTAGAGAATTGGTGATGGTGGCCGAGACGTGTGATGGAGGAGGAGGTTGTTTGTTGATGGTGGAAGTGATGGTGGCCGGTTGTGGGATTGGTGGTGATGGCATGGTGGTGAGATTGGTCTCTCATGTTGGTGGTTGTCGTGTTTTAGAAGATGAAGTTGTTAAAGTGTCTCTAACTCCATCTATCTCTCTGACTATATACATATAAATATATATGTAAATTAAATAGTTATAATATTAATAATAATTAATAATAATAATATATAATATAATATTAAATATAATATTAAATGGTAATAGTAATTAATGATTCAGAACATGTGAAATGAAAAACAGTAAGCAGCCTCTACTTTTGGATATACTCTACCGACAGTTTTCACGTGGTGTGTCCATTGCTAAACAGTTAAGGATAATTTAATTCAGAAAAATCTCATATTTTAAAGTTAAGTCCATTTATTTATTTTAGAACCTATTTGAAACCTGATCAAAAAGATTCGATAATTATTTATTTTCTGTTCCAATTTATATGTACGGAGTACAAAAACTTAGTTTGAAAAGGTAAAAAAAATATTTATCAAAACTATTATCTTTTTAATCAAATTTTGGAACAACTTTTATTTTTAAACTTCATATATATATATATATTAGACCTATTTTAAAAATAATTAAACATCAACCAAAAGTTACAGACATTTACCATTTAAACTCAAAATTAATTATATTCAATATACACTAGGTATATATATATAAACAGTTTTAAATAACAAAATTTACTACGCAAATAAATATATATTAAATAGTTAAATTAAATATAACAATATATATATATATATATATATATATATATATATATATATATATATATATATATATATATATATATATATATATATACAAGAAATATACATATAAAATAATAGTTTTGATTACAATGTATTTTATTGTACATATTTATTTATAACAATAAATGTATATAATAGTTTATTAATGTTCAGGTTATTATATATATTATACATATATTTATATATACACATTTTTATATATATCCACATATTTATAAGCAATGGTTCGTGAATCATCGGGATTAGTCAAAGGTCAAATGAATCCATCTAAACAGTTCAAAAATTTCATGACTCAACATTACAGACTTTGCTTATCGTGTCGAATTCATATTAAGATTAAGTTTAAATTTGGTCGAAAATTTCTGGGTCGTCACAGTACCTACCCGTTAAAGAAATTTTGTCCCGAAATTTGATTGGGATGGTCATGGCTGACAAAAATTATGCTTTCATGACGCATACGAGTTAGAAATTAGAGTTTTATCATCATTGAGTAATATGGATAAAATCATTCGATTACGCGAAGAGTATAAGTGAAGCTATCACAAGAGAGTGAAATGAGAAAATACTGTTTCGTCATATTCTTTGACGTAGATATGGTTGATTTCCGGAGTTCAAGGGATTTAGAGAAAATCTTTGTGATAAGATTTGATTCTTCGGTAATTAAGGAAATTAGGATCCTCTTTGATTAAATGCGAGGATCTGTCTTGATTGCTTTGTCTGGTATTTCATTATAAATGAACTTCTCCCATCCCATTATTTCCACAACTCTCATCTTTTATACTTCAATTCATATTTCCGAAACATTTGCCAACTTATCAGAAGTCACTGGAAAAGATAGAATTATCAAGAAAATTTATTCTTGATTTTGTTTAGAGATTTAGTAGAATGTAAGAGTCGTGTAACATGGCACATGATGACGGTAGGGTCTGTGAATCATCACGTTCTATTAGAAACTCAACATGACTTACTGTAATATAATCACATTAATCAAGTGTCATTATATTATACTAACCCATGCTTCAGTTCCCAACACTACTTCAAAAGCATTCTTATTTTAAACTCGAAGGTTACAGAAAATAGAAACTAAAACAGTTTTCTTTTATGATATAACACAGATAGCGCAGAGAGATAATTAATATTGAACAAGAATATTTATGAAGATATCTTCAGAAATATGGAGGATATTTATAATGAAAGATACGATAATATCTTAGAATTTTAGAATCAAATTGTGATGAAGAAATTCATTCACAATGATTTAGAGCGATTAAGGAGCAAGGTATACGCTAAAGATTTCATCAGAAATAGAATCATCAGGATTCTTTATGTACAAGTTTAGTCCTTGTGATTTATTCAGAGTCTCCTTTATGGTTTGCTCAATTCTTTATTATCAAACTTTTGACTGTTAAGGCAGTCTCCAGTTTTCACTGCTTCATCAGCTTTTTCAAAACTCAGAAAACTGATTCATAGGCTAAAGCGCTTTTCAAAAATATAGAATTGCAGTTCGTAAATCCAGGAGAAGAAGTTATATATATATAATTGTTGTCGTATAATCGCTGAGAAATTCGGGATTATCGATTGAAGCCTCCCGGTATTTGGTATGGTAATTATCGTTACAAAGTGCCGATGAGTTCATGATAAGACTTCAATAGATAAATATAGTGATTTATCGAAGAGATTTAAGCTAAGGAGCAACGTGGTTGCTGGTAAGTCTGCTGGTAATATGGTGGAATATAAAAGGTTCCCCGGTAACAATAAAAGAGCACGCATATATATCAAGGTTATAATAAGGTTGTTTCGAACGAAAAGTCGAAGTTGACTTGCTGGAGCTGTGACAAAATTAGCTAATTTGGAAAGGGATGGTAAAGTTATTTTCGGTAATAACAACGCCAAAGGAGCTAGCACAAATACGTGTTAAACGTTTACTCAAGTTTCAAGTGTTTTCAGGTGCATAAATATATGCATCAATCTTTTCTTCCATAGATGAAGTGCGGTTGATTCATCCTCTTGATTGAGATGTTTTTAAGAATCATGAAAGGGTTGAACGCAGATTGTAATCGTCAAGATACAAGTGAGGTTTAAAATGAAATCAAGTGGCAACTTGAAGAAATGTTTAGTTTCATATGTTATTATCAATATTTTAATTCATTTTAATTGTCCAATATTATTAGTCTACAGTTAACAGTCCAATAATTCATATATAGTTTAATATATAATATTCGAATTAATTAATACGTATCGTGAGCCGTGTACATGTCTCAGACTCGATCACAACTCAAAGTATATATATTATTGTAGAATCAACCTCAATCCTGTATAGCTAACTCGATCATTACTGCATATAGAGTGTCTATGGTTATTCCAAATAATATATATAGATGCGTCGATATGATATGTCAAAACCTTGTATACGTGTCCCGATATTTAAAGTGCGTAAAGTAAATAACAGAAATTAAATGACAATAAATAAAATTGCGAGAATATAAATTGCGATAATTAAATTGCAATAAATAAAATGTAATCAGTTAGCTAGGAACAGTTAGCGTGGATTCTTAACAAAATTTCTCATAGTTAATTTGTTTATTTCTAACAAATTTTATTTTGTCCAATGTTTTCTTCATTATGCGACTTGTTGGATTCTGGTAAATCAAAATCCAAATATGAAATTGGATGAAAATGGTTATTCTGCGGTGAACGGATACTTATATTGGTGGTTGTAAGTAGGATAGTGAATGACTGTTGAATCAGCTTCGAATAATGTACAGTGTAATTTATTAATGTGAAATTTAAATATTCCTCGGGTATTACCTAATCGTTAAAATATTTTCACCATTAACAGTTTGTACAAAAGAATTTTTAATTACAATCTTTATGAAAACATATATACATATATATATTTTCTTCAGATGTAATTATGGATTTAATGAGTTAATATAACATTAAACTCATTTGCTTTTCGGTTAGAATTAGAGTACATAATCTCTAAAACATTAGAGATTACATAATCATCATGTCGAACGAAGATAAATAATGTAGAACGTCACGTAGAATGATGATTATACTCGAGGTACAGAATGAGATGTTGAGGCATGGGATGCGGATGTTGCTGTTACTGATAGTACTGTTGGTGCCGGTGATGTTGCTGAAGCTGGTATGTTTTGCACTATATTTTCCAAGGCTACAACTCGGGCGCGAAGCTCGTTGACTTCTTCCATTATTCCTGGATGATTGTCGATCGGAACGAGCGGATGAATAAGGTTTCGAATTGTGGATAGAATATAATCGTGTCGAACTACTCTGGAAATGAGGCTGAAAATGGTGTATCTGATAGATTCGCCAGTAAGTGCTTCAGGTTCTTCGCCAAGAGGGCAATTTGGTTTGTGGAAAGGATCGCCGTCTTCGCGTCTCCATTGATTAAGTCGACTACGAACCCATCAGATGAATTGGGGATGGCTGAATGATTGATTCATTCTGGTGACACCGCTTTCGGAGCTTAGGTGAATATCCATGTCGGAATAGTTGTCGGAATAACTATCGGAATAGCTATCGAAATCTGAGGGACTCGAACTAGTTGAGGGATTCATCTCGTACGATCAGATGAAGTATTTTCGATAAGAAATAGATTATAGGATGTAGATTAGTACCCTGTAATACATAATTTACATATGCATATATAATACTAAAATCCCATAATTTACGGAGGAATCTACGGAAGCTGTCAGGCAAAGGTAAAAATAGCATATACACTAAGATATGAATTTATCTATACACTGTCTATGCAATAGAGGCAGTAAGACGTGTCTAGACTTTAAGCCTGATAAGCAAATAATTTTCGACAATTAAACGATAAGCAAAACTTTTGACATGCAGAAACGGTCGAAGTCCAGACTCACTAATGCATCTAAACAACTATCAGTTAGACACACTAAGGCAAGACCTGGTTCGCTAAGACCACCACTTTGATACCAACTGAAATGCCCCGTTCATATACAATATAAACGATTCACAATAGTTGATTTCATCGCGAGGTAATTGACCTCTATATGATACATTTTACAAACATTGCATTCGTTTTTAAAAGACAAACTTTCTTTACATCGAAAGTTGACGGCAAGCATACTATTTCATAATACCTTCAACTAATATTGACTTAATAATAATCTTGATGAACTCGACTACTCGAATGCAACGTCTTTTGAAATATGTCGTGAATGACTCCAAGTAATATCTCTAATATTAGCAAATGCACAGCGGCAGATTTCTTTCATACCTGAGAATAAACGTGCTTTCAAGTGTCAACCAAAAGGTTGGTGAGTTCATAGATTTATCATAAAACAATAAAATTCATCATTTTGATAGACCATAAGATTTAAATCCTGCATGGTACAAATGGGCCCGAATCCTATACCCACCTGTAATGTACATGCGATATCTTTTAAATACAGTACACCTTTCTCGTGTACGAAATCATCTTTCATAAATCTTAGTAACCGTACACATATCTTGTGCACAAAAATAACATACACATAATCTGTATATAAAATCATTCTCTCGATACATAACATTCACTTTTCATTGCTTTCATAGCTTGGCTTGGTAACCGACCTTAACATATAATGCGCATAATAATATCCCCAAAACAGAATATCTCGTCTGTATAATAATCATATAAACTTCGAAGTACTAAACACCACGCCCACTAGCCCTTCCGTCTAGTGAACATTCTGGGTGGGGGTGTTAAACCCGGTAGCTACCTTTAGGATTCGCGTCAATTAGGCGTGCACTAATTCTCAAAATTAGTGATGTTCCCTAATTCTTAGGTTACCAAACAATAATAATCAGGGGAAAAATATTCATATCAATTGTGGCAATTATCACGTCCACATAATTCAATGGTGGCAATTATCACGTCCACATAATTCATTCAAGGAATGTTTTGCTTGTGTCTATCTCGTCAAATATTTATAAAAGCATTTCATGTATTCGCAGTTCAAAATGTATTTCAAAAGCATTTAAATAAGCAGTTGTAAAAGTAGCGCATGTATTCTCAGTCCCAAAAATGTAAAGAGTAAAAGGGAATTAAATGAACTCACCATACTGTATTTTGTAGTAAAAATACATATGACGACATTGAATAAGTGTAGAGTTGGCCTTGGGTTCACGAACCTATATCATTTGTATATATATTAAAACATATAATGGAAATCACATAATTTCCTTTATTACTTATATATTATATAAATTACTTTAAAATAGTTATTATTTATTCATTTAGTTATTTTAAAATATCTATATATATACATATATGTTTAATGTTTTATCTAAAATCAATAGCTTGTTATATGTAAGTATAATATTAATGAGTTTGATATATATAGTTTTGTGAAATATTAATATAATTATAGTATATGTAATAAGTATATTTTATGTACTAAATATTTATTTGTTTAAAATGATAAGACAAAATTTCATTCCTCGTCCCGGAACTTTACATCGATTTTGACTCCATGTCCTTTTTCTTTTTTTTTGTGCATCCCCCATCCCTAAACTATGAAAAGAGTACATCCCTCGTCCCTCCGTCTACTATCTGTCTATTTTTCCGTTAAATGAAGTCATGTGCTAAGCATGTGAGGGTAGTTTCATCATTTTACATATTTCTTTTATTTTATTATTGTAATTATATTATATACTACAAAAAAGACTCAAATTTCAGATCTGCTTTCACCCTCTCCTTCACCTACCCTCCACCCTCTTTCTTCCACAGGCTTCCTGCGCTGCCACCACCTTCCACCTTCCTCCGCCTCCATCGGCCGTGCTCTTCCTAGGGCTCAAAGGAGAGCAACAACATTTAAAAAAAAAAAAAAACCCATCACGCTCTGATTGTGGAATAATTGGAATTTTTCAACTCATGATTATAAAAAAAAAATCAAAAATCAATACGCGTTATATCGATCTATAAAATCCAACAGGCGGTGGTGATGTTGGGCTACTCGTGACCAGATCTGGCCTTCCAACTCCTAATCCATGAAACAAATAAATTTCACAATCACAGATAATTATATATCAATTTCTGAAAACAAAGATATATAAATAAAAATATAATTATATAATCTCAACTTAGCTTCTACCTGACTCTTTACCATGAACCAAATCAAACTCACTACCTACAACTCTGACGACGACGACTACGTTCTTCAACCACCACCACTACCTTCGATTAAACTACCATCAAACCAAATTATCCTTCGATTTCACTATTGAAGTTGGGGTTCAACCGTCGATGGACTCTATCTATAGACGAGATCGGTTATTTCACCATTGGAGGTTATACCAGAGAGCAGAAAATTTGGATGAATGCTATTCCACCATTAAGGATGAAGGCTATAAAATTTGGATGAACCCATTTCAAGATCTTGAAATTTAAGGTGCGGTTGATGAATTTAAAATTTTCATTTTTGATTTAATTAGTTGATGATAAGTATGGATTTATTTTTTTGTTACAGATCTAATGGAGATATGATTTTTGTTAATTGAAATTTAATAGAATATTGGAAAAGTGGTTGAGGATGAGAGGTGTTTGAAATGGGTCTGAACTTTAATTGAAAATGATGAATTGATTTGAACTGTTCGGAGTGACCAGAAAAGGGGATTGCAAAAGACAAAATTACCCTCACATGCTTAGCACATGACTTCATTTAACAGAAAAATAGACAGAAAGTAGACGGGGGACGAGGGATGTACTCTTTTCATAGTTTAGGAATGGAGGATGCACAAAAAAAAAGAAAAAGGACAGGGAGTCAAAATCGATGTAAAGTTCAGGGACGAGGAATGAAATTTTGTCAAATGATAATCCTGATAATAATAATTTGGTATTAATAATAATAATAGTTTTATTAATAATGATATTGTTAACAATGATACTTATGTTTAATAATAACAATAATATTACTAATAGTTACAAAAGTGATACTAATAATAATAACTTGTATTATTTTCACAATAATAATAATAATCCTAGTCATAATTAGAATCATAATAATAATAAATGATAGACTTTGTAATAATACTTGTATTTAAACTAGTAAGTCTTCTAAAAATAACTATAATGATAATAATAACAATACTAATAATAATATAAATTTTAAAAATGAAAACTACCTTCAAAAAGGGTTTCTAAGAAGAAAAGCCTCAGACGGGGCTCGAACCCATGACCTCCCACTCACCCACAACAGCGCTCACCCATGACATTTACCATTTAAACTCAAAATTAATTATATTCAATATACACTATGTATATATATAAACAGTTTTAAATAACAAAATTTACTACGCAAATAAATATATATTGAATAGTTAAATTAAATATAACAATATATATATATATATATATATATATATATATATATATATATATATATATATACAAGAAATATACATATAAAATAATAGTTTTGATTACAATGTACTTTATTGTACATATTTATTTATAACAATAAATGTATATAATAGTTTATTAATGTTCAGGTTATTATATATATTATACATATATTTATATATACACATTTTTATATATATCCACATATTTATAAGCAATGGTTCGTGAATCATCGGGATTAGTCAAAGGTCAAATGAATCCATCTAAACAGTTCAAAAATTTCATGACTCAACATTACAGACTTTGCTTATCGTGTCGAATTCATATTAAGATTAAGTTTAAATTTGGTCGAAAATTTCCGGGTCGTCACATCATCTTTCTTCTTAACAAGATAAAGTGCAGTCCTCCACTTATTGTGCACATCTTGCACTTCCACCTCCAATTTTTTCAGTTTAGCTGCATTCTGTACAGCAATGGCCACAACAGCTTACTGTGCCTCTTGCATTTTGAGGTTGTGAAGCACATGCTGAGTGTGCAGTACAAGGGAAGCAGCAGTGGACTGTCAGCTTTGTTTTAAGGACATGCAAGAGAGCAAGGAGGAAAGATCAGCAATGAAGTTTGTCAGCACAAGAAACATATAATTTGCAACAAGAGTATTATTATCTATTTAGTGATGGTAACATGCTTAAATTTTCAAACAAGAGGTTTACCTTCAAAAATTCAACAAAAATATCAGATTTGTTGATGGGGTCCTCAAGAAATGTCTTCAAGCTGGCTACCGGCATGGTGGACGGAGGAAGATAAGAAGAAGCAGATTGTGTTGTGTCTGGACCCTTTGGGAATGGCGGTGTGGAAAAAGGAGTTTTCTCAAACACATCATCATCATTAGCATCATCATCATCATCATCATCATTATCATCATCATTGTTTCCATCAACAGTAGCTTCATCATCATCATCATCATCCTCATCTTGAAGAATCAGTTCTTGTCAATAACATCACAAATGAGTATAATAACAAGCTACACATGTAATAGCAATATATAAGCACAGTACATACTTCTTTGTTTCTTGGGTGGAGAAGAAGTAACCATTGGACGTTTTTCCTGCACGCTTAGAGCATTTAGCAGTCTTTTTAGATCCAGAAGGAGAGGGGGTGACTTCTATAATTTCAAGATCAGGTGATGGTTGTTCAGCATCACCACCCTCGCCCTCTGCCGTTCGTTCAGGGCTTTTTAATTGCTGCTCAAATTCAGCATCTTTGGCCTTGTCAGCCTCAATGTCTTCAGCAGTTTTTAGTCTTTCTTCTACATTAACATGTCCAGGTTGTGTTTGTTGAAAGTGATATAAACCTTCATCTCTCCTTCTGCATAACACAACACAAATACAAGAAACAAAAACGTACATTAGAACATAAATATTTTATACAGCAACATTAATGACATAGCATATTCATAAGGGAACCTACCATGGCCTGATAAATGCAGTTTTGGAATAAAACCAGTACGCCAATTATTACTCATGCCATAGAGGACCAAAATAGCTTCAAAATCAACAAGTGATCTCTGTGGAAGCCTCAATGCCTTCCAAGCTTCAACTATTGTCTTATCTCCATCTGATAGCTCGATAGCTTTGTTGAATCCAATTCTAGTTTTGTCCCATTAGCGGACACTAGCCCATCACTCTTGAATAACCCTCTCATTGACAAAGAAAAAGGGTTCTTTCCGAATGTGGACCAACAAAGGCTTTCCCTGGTTTGCAGTCGAATGTGTACCAACACTGGCTAACTAATCGAGTCCTAAATAACTCATGAAAAATATGTACTCTAGGTTTCCTATTCAAACAATTACAATACATTTCGAACAAAATGATTTTTTGTAGGCCAAAAGGGTGAATTTGGCTTAGACTTATCCCATAGAGGGCAAGAACTCTCTGCAAAAACACGGAAGGGGGAATGCGAAGTTTTCCTACAGTTAGTTGCAATTTGTACAAGGTTATCATTTTTGGGGGTGGTTTATTGGCTCTATCATCGGACGAAGGGACTATCGGGTTCAAAAGTCTAAGGTTTTTGTATGCTATACAAAGTTCGTCTAATTGTGCTTCAGTTATGCTTGATTGAATAGTATTTACGTTGCGAATATCCTTCCGGGATGACGTACTGGTTGATTCGGCCGTGGTAGCAATGAAAAAAGAACAGAAACAAAGAAGAAGGAAGACAAATACTAACCTTGCCGATGTAATTGATAAAACCCTAGATTTGATTGCACAAGAAGATCCTTGAAAGATTTTGAGAGTTTCAAAAAAAGGAAATTGAAGTGTAGACGGAGTATTTATAATCAAATTGGTGGGTAAAAGGAGTTAGATCAAGAAACGTGTGCGGCCCAGATGAATTGGGTTTAATTTTTAAGATTCAAAAATAATTAAAATAATTTTGTGGAAGTGTTGGTGGCAAACTCATCATTAAGGGTTACATCATGTCTGAATAGCAGACGGCTACAGTAGTTTGTGTTCTCAAGGAAAAGGCATCCTTTATTTTTTTTATAGTTTAATGACTTTATTTTTTACAAAAATAAAGACATTAAACTGGGGGGACTTAATGGTGTATCCTAGTGGATACATGTATAAAAAGCATCATTTTATATAAAAGAAAAGATTGAAAAGCATAAAAGATAGTAATTTTGGACGGTTTTTAGCATTATCTGTCCAGCGCTCAGCAGGCCGCCCAACGTCATGCGTAAGCCCTATAAGCAGCTTCTATGCTTAAGGCCTTTGACTAGGCACGTGAGCGGACACGTCAATCCACGCCAAAGGCGGTTCCAGATATATCTCATAACTAAATTAATCAGCAGTTAAGTATTTCCGAGAATTTCGGACATTCTACGCCTATAAATAGACCTCTTGGGTCACCACATTAAACACCTGAACTTTGGGAGTAGAGAATACACTTCTCTCTCACACGGTACTTTCTCACTCTAAGCTTTAACCGCTTAGCTACAGAACGCTACACGGACCAACCTCAACTTGGTCCAAAGACTGATTGAGGCCACCCTACGGATTTCTCATCCGTGTTCCGGGTCTGCAGGGATCCAATTCCGAGGACAAACATTAGTCGACAATATATCGCTCAAAGCTAGACTGTTATAGTACTGTACTTGTACCTTTCACCCGTTATACGAAAAATAGTACCAACAATTTAAATCATGTAAACGGAAGATTTATCATATTCGATTTTAAATGTGAAAAGATAAGAATAATAATAAAAATTATTGGTCTATTTAATGTAATTTAAACTCACGAAATTTTAAGAAAACCTCACATGACATAATCTAAGAATCAGAGCACAAGTGAAAAGTCAAGAGGGCAACTGTGAAAATAAAAAACTGATATGACCAGATTTTAGTCTTTGTTGCACACATTCCAATATTGTGGATTTACATTTAAATTTTTACACCAAAACCTAGATAATGCCTTAGATTTTAAATTTTTTTTTTATTTTATACAAAAAAAGCTAAATTTATAAGAAACACTTTAATCATAAGGTAATACGAACAAAGATACAAAACGATTACAAAAACACTACAAGGCTTAAAAGCTCTAAACAAATAAACATCGAGTACAAGTCAACTAAACATTAGTCTTGAACAATTAGATGATTGACTAAACAAAGTAATGCCTTTGATAAAAGTATTACTCCATCCGTCCTAAATCTATTGTCCATTATTCTATTTTGAGATGTCCCAAATTAATTGTCCAGATTCTTTTTCAACCAATCAAAAGAGGTTAATCTGGATAGAGAATATATATTATTGGTGGAGAATTAAGTTAGTGAGATTTTTTAAAACTGAGTGTTTTTTGTCTTGAGACAATAGATTTTGGACGGAGGGAGTATATCATATAATTTTAATAAATTAATAATATTTTATATGGTACTCCCTTAATATCAATAAAATTATCGACAAGAATTTTAATATATATATATATATATATATATATATATATATATATATATATATATATATATATATATATATATATAACAAAATAAAAGAAATCTTTTATTTTGAACGGCACATACAGAAATACCCACATTTAATAGTTCACAACGAGATTCAAACTGACGATCTTAAGGTTGACGAGTTTCACGATTCTACAACACCATAAAGCCTTTGGTAAAGTAAACAAAAAATAAAATAGATAAAATAAAAAGTGAAAAAATATAAAGTAAACAAAAAATAAAATAGATAAAAAAATACTCTGTAAGTTATAAAGCTATAAAATAAAAAAAATGATGTTTAATTAATAATGATATATTTAAATTATGTTTTATCTGAAAACAATTATATTTAAACGGATGAAATAAATAACAACATATCTATGTATCTATCTATTTATATATATTATATAAAACAAAGTTTTAATATGCTTATGTGACAGAACGAAATTGATTTAAATAATTTAATGCTTAGGTGTTAAATTTTTTTAGAGTTATTATGTTAAATCTATACATTATATAAAACGCGTGACAATAAACTTATGTGTCAACTCCTGATTAATTCTTAACACATGTCAACTCTCTTATTTCTTTTGTCACGTGTCAGTCTATCAGTTATTTCCATATATTAATTGAATTATTAGATTTCTCAATTTATTTTAATATGGAGATTTCACTACCTAAAATATTATATTATATTAATATATAATATTATATGAATATTAACATATTTTAAAATTATATTATATATATATATTATATATTATTATAAAATTAATTTAACTGGTCATAAATAATAAAGTATTGTTTTAAATAATACATTAATTTAATATAAATATTATATATATATATATATATATATATATATATATATATATATATATATATATATATATATATATATATATATATAGATGGTCATACATTGAAAACCATTTAAAAAGTTTTTTATTATAATAAATATTATATAATAGATATTTCTTAATTAACAATATAATATTATTTATGAATGATATTGTATACAATATAATATAAAATTAATTTACAGCTTGCGCATAAATTTTAAGTACGTTAATATAATGTTTGTAGAAAGGTATACAAACGCAAGGGCTCACGTTTGTCAATTGCGGTTAAAATGGTTATTTATAATATTTAGTGTTTGAAAAAGAATAGTTCAAATAATCTCTAGTTGAATTTTTTAATAATAGTATAATATATAATATTATTAACGTAATTATAAGTTTATCATTGTTAATATTAAATAATATTATATATTATATGAGAATATATTATAATATTTTAGGTAATGAAATTGTATATTATCTTAAAATAGAAAATCTAATAATTTAATTAATATATGTGAAAATAACTTATAGACTGACACATGACAAGAGTAAAGAAAGAGTTGACACGTGACATGAATTAATCAGGAGTTGCCACATATGATTATTAAACAAGTTGGATCGATAGATCTTAACTAGACAAACACAATGAACTAAAATTGAGACTGAAAGCAAACGGTCTCGTCATCAAGATAGAAAATTCACTTTGCTAGAAAACAAAGCTAAGCTAAATATGTCAAAGAAATAACAGTGTTAATGGTCGGGAGAACCCCGACCGTCATTGTATTGGAAAAATGTTGATTGATAATATCAATAACAATCTAAGGTTAATGGTTTTAAAATTAATATTTTGGTTTTAATAATGAAACAACATTTTAAGCATTTATACATACTTAGGTAACATGAGTTCATAGACCTACACGTACTCTACTAAATGACTGTGACGATCGCTCCAAATCCATATGGACGAACACTTCATTCATTGATTCCATTGCGAGGTATTTGACCTCTATATGATACGTGTTGTAAACATTGCATTCTTTTGAAAAGGCATACCATAAATGAATATTTAATTCCAAGGTTTTCGACATCTGATGATTTCTACATATAGACAATCACCGTAAATAATAGTTTACAATAATACTTCCGTTGACAATGCAGTCAAAATAGATACATGATGATGGTTTTGTGAATGCAACGTTTTCTTGAATAAAGCATGCAAGACTCCCTGCACATAGCTTGTATAACATGTAAGCAAACAGCGGAAGACTTTTAGGGAACCTGAGAATAAACATGCTAACAAGTGTCAACACAAAGGTTGGTGAGTTCATAGTTTTAGTGTTTCGCATAATCTGTATATAAAAGTGGATCACAAGATTTCAGTTGTTTCATCCAGAAACGTTTATCAATAGATTATATAAAAGTGGATCACAATATTTCAGTTGTTTCATCCAGAAACGTTTATCAATAGATTCTACATAACAGAGCACCCTGGTAACTAAACTTTAACGTTATAATGATAAATACCCCATTCGTTTTAATACACGCAAACCAACGTGTCCTAAACTCAAATAACACACGTCCGTTAAAAGGCTAGCGCTCTAGCTCGGACGGGGATGTCAAGCCCTATGGATACATATACTGTTATTCGCGCCCACCAGTCCATATCCTATGTACTGGCAGCTACTAGTTACCAATGCTAAGAGATTTTCGGTTCAAACTCAGTGTAGAATTTAGTATGTACTTGTATCCATTGCGTTTAAAATAAAGTGCATGTATTCTCAGCCCAAAAATATATATTGCAAAAGCAATTAAAAAGGGAGCAAATGAAACTCACCTTAGCAGCACATAAAGTTGTTCATCGTAATGTGACCGAAACTCGGAATATCAAATAATCGTAGATCTCAACCTAGAGAACATATATTGGTCAATAAATGTCTATCAAGCTAGGTCAGGTCATAGTGTATCACAATCCTAATGCTCGAGATTGACATACAAAAGTTTATCAAAAGTCATTTCAAAAAGTCATTTTTGACAATAGTTCAACAAAACGAGACGTACCTTGTATAAGGATTCATTTACTCGGTTGGTAATATTCAAAAATCCATTTTATCAATCTCGTAAACAAGTTGTTTAAATCTTAATTGCAGATTCAAAAGCAATTTCAATTAACGTCAGTCATAATTCAGTTGATCATATCTTTTAATCCGTTCATCGAAACTATTCGGTGTCTAAATGAAAAGCTACTGATTTTTCGCCAGCTTTCCAAAAACATGTATATCATATACCTTTTACCAGTAATATATGTATTTAATTCGTGATTCATTATAAACTGTTTAACGACGAAATTTAGCATAAAAAATTGTATAAATATATATACTCGAGCACTAGACATGTATACACTATTAATTTATAAAAGATAAAATATAAATGCTTACGTATCAATATTGTGATTCAATATTTCAGAAAAGTACGTAGACGCAACAGAGATGATAAACATTAGGTTTGACTTGCGAACAATACCCATGAACATTACCCATAACCTCCATAGCTATAACCCATATTTTCCTTAGCTTTAATCCGTTTGAAAACCCATTTTGAAAGTGACACGTTCATAACCTCTTCGTAGTATTTTATGTATAATACTAATAATAACGATATCTAAAAATACTTATAATAATAATAAGATTAATAATAATAATATTAATCTTAATAATAATAATAATAATAATAAATAATAAATAATAAATCTTATACGGAGTAATATAGATAAATATGTGTGTGTGAGAATTAAGCCAGAACTCGATCAATTTATAGAACCTTTTCTGAAAAAGCACCCCATGCGATCGCATGGGATTTGTGCTTCAAGGCCATGCGATCGCATGGCCCTCTGATCCAGCTCACATTCTTTTAACTTCTAGTTTGTCGACATATTTAAATATTAATATAATATATATAATTTAAATTAATTAATTATATATTATATTATATTCCCGTGCATAGTTGATTTGTAATTTTTGTTCCGATAAGTCGTACGTCATCACGCGACTTATGACCCGGTTCTGGTTTTAGAACGTCCTTTCGTACGCTGAGAAAACTTGTACTTTATGTTTCGTGACTCGTACCTTTGTCAAAATATAGTCTTAAATTATCCCTAAATTATTCCACTCATAGTAGATCTTAATCTTTCGAGTGTATTGGTCATTTACTTCTATAAATCATCTCCTCGTTATCATAGTATATATAATTTTAAATCAAAACGTTTTATAACCAAATTAATATTACATTTTATCATATTATTAAATATATATTTTCAATATTCATAAACACGTTTTTAAATTACACACCGTAAGTTATTCATATATCTAATTCTAACAGTTAATATTTCTTATTATTGTATGTGTACAAACACTTTAACATTTATTTCGAATATCGTTAAAAATGAATGATTTCCCAAATCAACGTGGACCTTACAACAGAGACCCGTAATAATATCATAATCCTTAAGGGACTCAGTAAATATCTTTTAATTCAACCGTTTAGCATAATCTTTTAACTTCATAGTTAAATATATCAATCAAATAATCAAACCAATAAGTTTAATGCACAGTATCATATACTCAACACTTTGTTACGTTTTCAAGTTATAGTATGTATCTGTTTACATATAATTATTCGCGAATCGTTGAGAACAATCGAAGGGTAATTGAATAGTTCAAAATTTTGAGATTCAACTTCATAGACTTTACTTATCGTGTCGGAAACATTAAAGATTAAGTTTAAATTTGGTCAGAAATTTTCGGGTCATCACAGTACCTCCCCGTTAAAGAAATTTCGTCCCGAAATTTGAGTGAGGTCGTCATGGCTAACAATAAAAATGTTTTCATGACGAATATGAGTTGATAAATATAATTTTTATCACCGTTGAATAATATGGATAAAACAATCCAATTGCTCGGAGCGTATGAGAGAAGTTATCATAATAGAGTGAAATGAAGGAATAGAGATTCGTCTTAACTCTTGACGTAGTAACGATTGATTTCTGGAATTTATGGAATAGAAAATCTTCATAATCTAATAAGATTTGATTCTTCGAATTTTAAGGAAATTAAGATTTCCTTTGATTATATGCGTAATCTGCCTCGATTTTTATGTCTGATATTTTGCTATAAATTGACCTCTTCCGTTTCATTTATTTTCACCACTCCTATAATCTTTTTCCTTATTTCATACTTCTTAATAGATTGTGAAAATGCTCCATCCAGTTCTGATTCTTGATATACTCCTAACTTTCATATCTGTCATTCTTCTTTTTCATCTACCACCGGAGGAAGTTATTTTCTTCTACCATTACCTTGGGGTTATAGTATTTTTCATTCTCTCGTGTCTTTATATTGCTATACGCATTGATATACACGGTTTGTAAATTTCGGGGTTGTTATCGGGCTTATATTCTCCTTTATATTTCGGAGCTCCATGCTTTCGTTTTCTCTTCCCGACTTTAAGTCAAGCGAATAATGGTCCAGAATTTGTAGGTATGAAGTTTTGGATGAACAATACTAATGTTCTAAGAAAGAAATTGTAATGGCACGATCTTGATTTGTCAAATTACCAGAATACTCGAAAAAGACCGAATCATCAAGAAATATATTTTCTTGATATATTTAGAGATTATATAGAATGGAAGAGTTATGTAACATGGTTCATGATGAGGGTGGGATCTGTGAACCTTTATCACGTTCCATTAGAAACTCAGCATGACTTACTGTAATATAATCACGTTGATCAAGTGTCATTATATCATACTAACTCATGCTTCAATTCCCAACATTACTTCAAAACATCCACTTTTTGAATTTTTTTAGATTTTAGAAACTAAAATAGTTTCTTTTATGATGTAACACAGATAGCGCGAAGAGATGAATGATTTCAGATAAGAATGGTTATAAAAAAATATCTTCAGAAATATGGAGGATATTTATAATGGAAGATACGATGATATCATAGAATATTCAAGATAAGATGATGATGAAGAATATTGTCCGCAAAGGTTTTAGAGTAAGGAGCAAGGTATTTGCTAAGGATTTCAGCAGACACTGAATCATTTGTATTATTTGAAGGTAGATTTCGTTTTTGTGATTTGTCCATAGCCTCCTTCATGGTCTGCTCAATCCGTTTTCCAGTTCCAAACCTTCTCTTTTTCTCAGCTTTACCACCATACTATTCTTTATCATCAAACTTTTGACTGTTAAGGTCGTTTACAGTTTTTGCTGCTTCATCAGCATTTTTCCAAAATTCGGAGAACTATTTTCGTAGTTTGGAGTGTTTTTCATAAACTTCACATTCGAAGTATGTAAGTCTAGAAGATAGATGTTATATATATATATAACTGTTGTCGTAGAAAATGCTACGAGATTCAAAATACTGATTGCTAATTCCCGGTGGTTGGTATGGCAATTATTGTTACAAGATGTGGATGAGTACATAATAGGGTTTCAATGAGTATAAGGATTTTTCGAAAAGTCGAGGATTAATAAAGGTGTTGGTAAATTTACTGCTAATGTGGTGGAACATGAAAGGTTCCCCAGCGACAAGAAAGTATATGTTAAGGTTATAATAAGGCTAATCTGAAAAGTCGAAGTTGACTAGTTGGAAGTGTGATAAAACTGGATACTTTGAGAAGGAATTGCAAGATTATTTTCGGTAATAACAATGCTAAAGGATCTTTCACAGTTTTGAAGTCAAAGTATAACTTTGAAAGATGTAGAGATCTAAGAATGATATCACTTGTTAAATCTTGACTTGGATTCTGATCCGTCAATATCAGAATATGTAATTGAATTTGTATGAGAATGATTGTGTATCATTGTGAAGATAGTGAGTATAGTTAATGATTTTTGAATCAAAGTTGAAGAATGTACAGTATAACATATTAATTGTGAATTTAAATATTTCCCGGGTATTACCTACCCGTTAAAGATTTCACAATTAATATTTTGTACAAAAGAATTTTTATTGCCGTCTTTATGAAAATATATGTATGTATATTTTCTTCAGATGTAATACAGATTTAATGAGTTAATATCATATTAAGCTCACTTGATTTTCGGCTTGAATTAGAAATGAATAATCTCTAAAACATTACATAATCTTTGCGGAGTATTTTACTAATGAAATTAATACTTCATTATTTATTCTTATTGATATTCCTCGGTGAAGGAAGTTGGTACTCATGAAATTTTTGTGAACCTTACAAGGCACAGATGATGTTTTCTGGAAAGTTTCGAGTACATCGAAAATGAAAATGTAAAATCAATTATGTAATTGAATAATACACTTGGTTTATTAGGAAATGGAATTCATTTAGTTGAAACAGAGATTTGTAGTTAACGATGGTTAAGTTGTTAACGAAGGATGTACATCATAGCATTTTAGTAGTATGAATTAATCGAGTAATATTCACCCTTTTTTAATTCATACATAATAGCTTAGTACAAAAAGATTTATGATGGTTTTAAAATTTATATATATAAGATATACATATAAATTCTTTAGAGGAATTGAGTTATTACTTCATAACTCATTGATACAATATACTCGTTGTTGACTCGTAATGATGTCCACGGTGCTTTCTTGAACTGGCGGAGCTTGTGATGTAGCAGATGCTGCTGATGGTGACGATGCAGACGGTACTGACGATGTTGATGATGCTGACGGTACTGTTGATGTTGTGATATAACAAGTCTAGCTTGTAAATCATACACCATTTCGATTAGGGTTTCTACTCTATCTGTTTTATGGTTAACGCTAAAATAGATAATCTCTAAACTTTAGAAATTACATAATCACCGTAGAATGTTTCTCCGATGAAGTTATGAATCAATTCTTCATCGTTTATTGTTGCTGGTACTCCTTGGTACCTATGGTGTGTATGATGTTGATATCCGAGATACAGATTGTGATGTTGAGGCGTGTGATGGGGATGTTGTTGGTGGTGGTAATGGTACTGTTGGTGTTGATGATGGTATTGGTTATGCTGCTGGTGCTGCTGCGGGTGTTCGTAATCCTTGCACCATATTCTCCAAAGCCACTACCCGAGCACGAAGCTCGTTGACTTCTTCCATTATACTGGGATGATCGGTGGTTCGGACGATCGGATAAATAAGATTTAGAATATGGGATAGTATATAATCGTGACGAGACACTCTGGAAATGAGAGAGAAAAGATGTCTCGGACAGGTTCGCCGGTAAGTGCTTCATGTTCTTCGCCAAGAGGGCAATGTGGTGGATGGAAGGGATCACCTTCTTCTTCTTTCCAATGACTAAGTAGACTACGAACCCATCCCCAATTTATCCAGGATAGATGATGGCTAATTGGTTGATCCATTCCGGTTACGCTGTTTTCGAAGCTAGAGTGGAAATCCATATCGGAATAGCTGTCGGAATCCGAGGAAATTGAACTAGATGCGGAATTCATCTTACACGATTAGATAAAGGATTTTTGGTATGAAATGATTTTTGGGTATCGAATGATATTCTAATTACATAGAATACCAATATATAGTACAAGGGATCCCGCAAATTACGGAGAAATTTTCGAAAGCTGTCAGGTAAAGTTGACAGTAACAGATATGCTAAGATATGAAATTTGGTCTATACACTATCTATGCAATCAATGCAATAAGACGCGTTTAGACTTAAGATGATAGACAGGTAATTTCCGATAAGAAATGATAAGAAAAACTTTTGACAAGCAGACACAGTCGAAGTCCAGACTTACTAATGCATCTTAAAAACTATTAGTTAGACACACTCATGCAAGACCTGCTTCACTAGGACCAATGCTCTAATACCAACTGTGACGATCGCTCCAAATCCATATGGACGAACACGTCATTCATTGATTCCATTGCGAGGTATTTGACCTCTATATGATACGTGTTGTAAACATTGCATTCTTTTGAAAAGGCATACCATAAATGAATATTTAATTCTAAGATTTTCGACATCTGATGATTTCTACATATAGACAATCACCGTAAATAATAGTTTACAATAATACTTCCGTTGACAATGCAGTCAAAATAGATACATGATGATGGTTTTGTGAATGCAACGTTTTTTTGAATAAAGCATGCAAGACTCCATGCACATAGCTTGTATAACATGTAAGCAAACAGCGGAAGACTTCTAGGGAACCTGAGAATAAACATGCTAACAAGTGTCAACACAAAGGTTGGTGAGTTCATAGTTTTAGTGTTTCGCATAATCTGCATATAAAAGTGGATCACAAGATTTCGGTTGTTTCATCCAGAAATGTTTATCAATAGATTATATAAAAGTGGATCACAAGATTTTAGTTGTTTCATCCAGAAACGTTTATCAATAGATTCTACATAACAGAGCACCCTGGTAACTAAACTTTAACGTTATAATGATAAATACCCCATTCGTTTTAATACACGCAAACCAACGTGTCCTAAACTCAAATAACACACGTTCGTTAAAAGGCTAGCGCTCTAGCTCGGACTGGGATGTCATGCCCTATGGATCCATATACTGTTATTCGCGCCCACCAGTCCATATCCTATGTACTGGCCGCTACTAGTTACCAAAGCTAAGGGATTTTCGGTTCAAACTCAGTGTAGAATTTAGTATGTACTTGTATCCATTGCGTTTAAAATAAAGTGCATGTATTCTCAGCCCAAAAATATATATTGCAAAAGCAATTAAAAAGAGAGCAAATGAAACTCACCTTAGCAGCACATAACGTTGTTCATCGTAATGTGACCGAAACTCGGAATATCAAATAATCGTAGATCTCAACCTAGAGAATATATATTGGTCAATAAATGTCTATCAAGCTAGGTCAGGTCATAGTGTATCACAATCCTAATGCTCGAGATCGACATACAAAAGTTTATCAAAAGTCATTTCAAAAAGTCATTCTTGACAATAGTTCAACAAAATGAGACGTACCTTGTATAAGGATTCATTTACTCGGTTGGTAATATTCAAAAATCCATTTTATCAATCTCGTAAACAAGTTGTTTAAATCTTAATTGCAGATTCAAAAGCAATTTCAATTAACGTCAGTCATAATTCAGTTGATCATATCTTTTAATCCGTTCATCGAAACTATTCGGTGTCTAAATGAAAAGTTACTGATTTTTCGCCAGCTTTCCAAAAACATGTATATCATATACCTTTTACCAGTAATATATGTATTTAATTCGTGATTCATTATAAACTGTTTAACGACGAAATTTAGCATACAAACATGTATAAATATATATACTCGAGCACTAGACATGTATACACTATTAATTTATAAAAGATAAAATATAAATGCTTACGTATCAATATTGTGATTCAATATTTCAGAAAAGTACGTAGACGCAACAGAGATGATAAACATTAGGTTTGACTTGCGAACAATACCCATGAACATTACCCATAACCTCCATAGCTATAACCCATATTTTCCTTAGCTTTAATCCGTTTAAAAACCCATTTTGAAAGTGACACGTTCATAACCTCGTTGTAGTATTTTATGTATAATACTAATAATAACGATATATAAAAATACTTATAATAATAATAAGATTAATAAAAATAATATTAATCTTAATAATAATAATAATAATAATAATAATAATAATAATAATAATAATAATAATAAATAATAAATAATAAATCTTATACGGAGTAATATAGATAAATATGTGTGTGTGAGAATTAAGCCAGAACTCGATCAATTTATAGAACCTTTTCTGAAAAAGCACCCAATGCGATCGCATGGGATTTGTGTTTCAAGGCCATGCGATCGCATGGCCCTCTGATCCAGCTCACATTCTTTTAACTTCTAGTTTGTCGACATATTTAAATATTAATATAATATATATAATTTAAATTAATTAATTATATATTATATTATATTCCCGTGCATAGTTGATTTGTAATTTTTGTTCCGATAAGTCGTACGTCATCACGCGACTTATGTCCCGGTTCCGGTTTTTCGAACGTCCTTTCGTACGCTGAGGAAACTTGTACTTTATGTTTCGTGACTCGTACCTTTGTCAAAATATAGTCTTAAATTATCCCTAAATTATTCCACTCAAGGTAGATCTTAATCTTTCGAGTGTATTGGTCATTTACTTCTATAAATCATCTTCTCGTTATCATAGTATATATAATTTTAAATCAAAACGTTTTATAACCAAATTAATATTACATTTTTTCATATTATTAAATATATATTTTCAATATTCATAAACACGTTTTTAAATTACACACCGCAAGTTATTCATATATCTAATTCTAACAGTTAATATTTCTTATTATTGTATGTGTACAAACACTTTAACATTTATTTCGAATATCGTTAAAAATGAATGATTTCCCAAATCAACGTGGATCTTACAACAGAGACCCGTAATAATATCATAATCCTTAAGGGACTCAGTAAATATCTTTTAATTCAATCGTTTAGCATAATCTTTTAACTTCGTAGTTAAATATATCAATTAGATAATCAAACCAATAAGTTTAATGCACAGTATCATATACTCAACACTTTGTTACGTTTTCAAGTTATAGTATGTATCTGTTTACATATAATTGTTCGCGAATCGTTGAGAACAATCGAAGGGTAATTGAATAGTTCAAAATTTTGAGATTCAACTTCATAGACTTTACTTATCGTGTCGGAAACGTTAAAGATTAAGTTTAAATTTGGTCAGAAATTTCCGGGTCATCACAATGACCGACAATCTAAATGAAACAACTGTTGTCTCATAAACTGCCTACTGCGGCTGATGCTGCGACTTGAACACAGTAACGACTGCATATATATCTGTTCCACCGAGTTAGAAGAAGCTATAACGAAGCTAACTTTCATTGGTGAATTGAGAAGTGGATTAAGGAGGATTAGCTAACGTCCTCCCCAACCACTACAAATTATTGTGTTTTTGTTCATTATTTTCATACATATCTTTAAGTTTACAAACGCATTTGATATTCAAGTTGCAAATAATACTTTGGGTTTGAAACTAAAAGAAAAATAATTTTTTTTAACAAACACTAAGTAACTATTCACCCCAACCATATAGTTACTTCACATCGTAACAACCAAACAAAAGACTAAATCGCTGGCAGCCCCCGAGAACACGCTGAAACAACCAGAAATAATTTTCGCTACGAACAAGGAATCAAACCGTTTTCAATCAAAGCAAGTGAGTCGCACAACAATTAAGACAAATGTTCGAAATCTGGGAACAGCAACCGGGAGACAAGGAAAAAACCATTAGCCAAAAAAATCATTCTGTATGCAACCATATCTATTCGTAAGAAAACTAGAAATCTTACTAAATAGCATCAAATCTTAACCACCGAAAAAAACCAAAGCACAATCCTACGAAGGTCACACCATAACAGAAACCCCAGATCCGAAGATGGAGCACACAAAAGGCCGAGAGAACGACAAAACCAAATTCCAGCGTCTAGAAAATCTCCCTCTCGCCAGATCGAAGGAAAACGAGACCCCAATGTGGAGATGAAAAGAAGAGAATGCCATTAAAATGAACAGAACCGGCGAGCAAGATGTTAAGCACCTAACAAAAGACCTCGTCGAGAGAACGGCGCCGAAAGACAATGGTCGGCCGGAAATGCAACAACATCAGAAAAAGAAAGAAGAAGGAGAAATCCAAACCATTGATGAGATGCCGGTAGTTGAAGAGCAAACAACACAAACACTATACAACGGCTGGAAAGAGATGGGAGAAAGGAAAGATGAAGGCGGCTAAAGCTTGAGTTACAAAGGTATAAGAAAACTTACGAGGAAAATGACGGGAGGGTCTGCATTGAAACAAAGAAGAGAAAGGAGGTTGCGAAGAAAGCATGAAAATAAGAGTGAGGCGGCTGAGTTGAAATTAGGGGTTCACAAGGGAGAGGGAAAAATGATTTAACATTATTTCACTTTTATTTACCTAATAAATTACATTATTTTTACTAATTTATTATATTGTGAATATTACTATTATTATTACGTTTAAATTTAACGAGCGAACAATGTGGTTGCGCCTTACCGCGAGAAATAATGTCATTCATACCTTAAACACAATTATAATATTTTATAACTATAATACGCAAATTAATGATATGTACTACCACTATGCATTTATTGATTTTTTATATAAAAAGATTGTGAAATTAAAATTAAAATAATTTCTAAAAGAGAAAAATAAAGAAATAAATAAAGAATGGTAGTATTCATCGGCCATTCCCTATTAGTATAATTTTTTTTATATATATAAAGGTTGTGAAATTAAAATTAAAAAAAATGTTTGAAAGAGAAAAATGATAAAAGAAGAGAGAATGGTAGTATTCATTAGCCATTATGTGTTAGTATATATAGGGAATAGGGAATAGAGAATAGGTAATAAATAGGGAATGTTTACGTATAAAACTAATTGAGAATTATACCTTATATCTAAAAGGCAGAGGTCAAGTGAATAGTAACCCACAAGTTTCACAAACCACCCCCACTCTTTTACTTACTTACATTTTAGTCCCAAACAAATATATAGTATCTAACTTTATGGTTTTTACAAACTTATCACAAACTTTTAACATTTTATACTTTAACCATTAAACTCCTCATTCGTTATAAATCAACTACATACTTTATATACTACCTAATAGACAAAAAATAAATAATAGTCGCCAGTGGTGCTTTCGTTCTTTCACTTTTTTTTCCCATTTTCCACCTTTTTAAAAAAAAAAACCCTCATAGTTTGTTCAAATATTAAAATCGACCCCCAAACAGGGAGTAAAGTGTCAAATACTCATTTTCATAAAAAAATTTAAAAAAACTACACCCAAATATTCAACGGGCCATATCTTCTCGCTCGCACCGAGTTAAATTTTTCTGAAACCATCGTTAAACTCGAAACAATTTTAGGAGCACACTGTCACTAACTATACGCAAATCAGACGCTTTTTAAAAAACGCTAAATATTTGAGGTACTTTTCATACACGTCGATTTTGCGTTAAATTTTTAAAAGTCGACAATTCCATAGTGAAACGCGGAGATGTACATATATTGTTGTTAATTTAAAATAACATTTAAATCTTTCACGGATTATACCTTTTAGTTCGACTCGAGTTGCGCTTCAACGATATCATCGTTAGTCACAAAATAATTTTACAAACTAAACGCAATATAATACATTGAAAACCGAACCCCGGCGCGAAACGAGGGTTCGAACACTAGTTAACTCTAGTATGCTTATTTATCTTTTTGAATTCTTTCCGATAAAAAATGTTCATAATTTTATATAAAGCTTTTTAATCATTCTATATCATACCATATTTGCGTATCTTAAAGTAATCGTTCACATTTAAAAATAAAGGATCTTAATCATTGAAATTTCTTCGTCTAATGCTTTAATTATTTATAATTTAGTCGACTTTACTTTAGATTTGTTGCAAGACGTATGATCAAGACAGCCCGCGCGTACTGCGCAAAATTGTTTCGTTTCATATCTTTATAATTACAATTTGTAAATCGGTGATTTATACATACCTTTTATTAAATTAAAAGTAAAAAGTACATAGAGATTACACTAACGTGTATAAAATTAAGGGCAAATGGTCCGAAAAGATAATATAAGTTAACCAATTTTACAATCAAGGTAATCCTCAATTTGGCTAAGCCCAAAAAGAATTGCAATTTAATTTTTACTCACAAAAAGGATTGCGTGTTCAAAATTTTTAAAATTGAGGTAATACCCAATGAACACAAAATTAAAGATCACGAATTACTTCAAATTCAGACTTGAAACAGATTTCAAGAGCTTCGATTATCATTTTTTGTGAAGCAACTAGATCCAAAACATCATGAAAAACAATGAATCGAGATGAACAGTCGTCGAACCTTCATATGAGCTTCAAACTTGCAAATCGAGGCTTCCTTCATGAAAAGTGCTTAGAGTCTTTATTAGAATACCCGACATCTATCAAAACAAGCTGAAACATCCTACAATCGTCCAATTTAAACACACAATCCTTTTTGTGAGCAAAAATTAAATTGCAATAATTTTCGGGCTTAGTCAAATTGTGTGTTACGTTGATTTTCAAATTGGATAAGTTATGTTACATTTTCAGCCATTAGGTCTATAATTAAAGTTTGAATAATAACACATAGAAAAACGGGAGAAAAATATTTCTAAAAGAGTTGAAAAAACGAGGTGAAAACAATTTTAAAAAGGTGACGGTAAATCATGTCTCTCAATATCACGTCGATGATTGTTAGAAATAATAAATATTTTAATAATAATAAATAATAAATAATAATAACAATAATAATAGTAATAATAAGATAATTAGTAATTAAAGAGTTAACAATAATAATAATAATATTAATAATAGTATAAACCTAAAAAAACTTTGAAAAATACATTAAAAAAAGATAGGGTTGTCGTTTGTGATGTGTAGACGACACAAATTAGTGTGTCATATATTAAGGAAATCTGTTAGAAGACAATTATTATTATAAGCATGCAAGCTTGTCTGAGTGGTCACTGAGTTGTCCATTGAAACACGTTACCCGGGTTTAATTTCTGGCAATGTTAAATTATTCAAAAGGGGAGTGTGACTAGATGGTGCACATAATGAACAATTCACCCGGTACCAGATCTCGTGCTCGGAAAGCTTAAGAACTCGAGATTTTACTTTTTATGGGCAGCCAATGTGCTCCTTGATAGGAGGGTTTCCTCGCTTAAAAAAAATTTATTATAGACTACTTAATGCATTACCTAATGGTGAAGGTTAATACTACGGAGTACTTAATACGACCATACACAGTTTAATTTAATGTATAAAGTACAATTTTCAATAGTGCAACTTCATGATTCAAGCAACAAATAATTAAAATGAAATGACATCCTTAATATACTCCCCAAAAACCACACTAGCTTTATTCTTTGTCTTTAAGCAATTGATTATTGATTAAGCTAATTAAATCGTACTTTATATCCTCCTCCACGTTCATCTTCTTAAACTGTCATGATATTGGGGTCCACGTTATTATTTCTTATTAGTTGTTTTTCGATGATAATCCATAAAATTTTATACTTCTGAATCATAAGATTTAATTTATCTGATAATAAATAAATATAAAAAACGTACGTGTGAAATAAAGGATGATGTGAGGTTAATGTAGCAGCAGTCGCAATCAAAGAATTGTCGATTTGAAGGTACAAGATTAATGCACACAAAGGACGATGAAAACGATAAACCCACGAGGGGGTAACATGCAATAATCTTGAAAAAAGGTTTACGTAGTTATACTCACGACGAACTTCCATTTTTAGGCCCACAACAAACATCGCTTTCGTTCACCCGTTTTGGCCCGCCAACGACCCGACTACATGGCGATTCGAAAGGCCAAGATTTGGTGTCGTACAGCCTTTATTCATGGTTGTTCATGACAATAAGAATGAACTCATATTTCACATCATTATTTATAACTTACCTCTATCTCAATACAAGTCACATGTGAATTATGCCAATAGTTAGTTGGTATAAAAGAGTTAGTGATAGTATGAAACATTTTGTTTGCAATGTAATATGAGTCACAAACCTATTAATTTTATGAGCAGTATGTTAAGCATTAGAAGATGGCAGTAGATCAGGTTGTCTCTATCACTGGCGGATCTCAGAATGATAGTCACTGGGTAAAACCCTGAACTTTTTTCTAATAAATGAGCATTTCAAATATGTTACTCGAAACAATTTACACAATTCATTGGTGTCATTAATGAAAAACTCAAAATATTTTCCACTACATTGCGTATTTCACTAGTGTCCCGTGCTACCACTCGTTATATAATAAATGCGCCCCTGATCTCTATTACCCAGTCGATTTCTCCTTTCGCGGCATTTGAAGAAATGATGGACAAAATGGTTGAGGAAAATGTCGACGCCACTCTTATTAATTCGGATGACACGCATTCGATTTCGACCAAAAGAGAAAAAGAAAAGAAAAGAAAATAGGTTCAAGGCGAGAAAATAAAGCGGTTCACCGATTTTACTAAGGGTAACTGGAGCAGGTTCTCCTTTTCTCTATTTATTTGTTTTCGAGTGTTTGGTTTATCTTAGATGGTTGCTAATCTTTCATAGTTTGTTTGATTGGTTTGTCTCTTTATTTGTAGTTTGCTCAATTCTTGTTTGTCGTTTTTATATTATGTAAGTTAGTTTGTTATTTTGGTTAGGTTGTGAGTTATTGTTAGGTTTTTAGTTGAGCTCGTAGACTAGTAGATTTCATTAGTTGTATGTTGTTTGGGTCTTATTTTTTGATGATGAAGGTCCTATTTGGTTGTGATCCCTTTTTTTTTTTTTTTTTTTGCAAAAAAAATAATAAAGCAAAAAGAAAGTTACAAGTACATATACTTCTTAATATATAATTAAATATATAATCACAAAATATACATAAAGATATTGTAAAATAGTACCAACGAAGCATTGTTTCAATGGTACCGCGGTTACACTTGTGTACTCGCAGGGCTAGAGGTCTCGGGTTCGAACCTCGTCACCCGCTCTAGGAATTGAAACATTATTCCTTGAAGGTGGCCCAAAGGGAAGGTTTTACCGACCCGCTCCGGGACTAAGATCCGGCCCGCCTGCCCCTCGGGATGGTTTAAGGGTCGGATCCTCAGAGTGTGGTTCGGGTTTCCTGCCCGAAAGCGCGTGTGTGTGCAAATGATGACTAGACTTCGATCCGGACTGATGCAAGCTTGCCTTTCAAAAAAAAAATATATTGTAAAATAGTAGTAGAAGCCAATATATGAAACAAAATGGGGGGGACCTAAGGCTCAAATGAACACATGGGGGAGTGGGGGTGGGCTAATGAGTTTATTATGTGGTGTGGAGCCAACTAAAAGCTTAAAGAAAAGATTCCTATATAGCTAGCTATATGTTGGTTGGAACCACACACTTTTTGCACAATTTCCTTCTGTACTTGTACATTCCCTTACATATCCTTTTTTAAAATTTTAAAAATTAATTTTACAAAAATATAGTCTCAAAATAAGTATTATTTACAATTTTTATTGTAGTTTATTTCACAATAAATGTCCACTTTGGAAAATATATAATTTTTCATAAAAGTTAATTACTAATGTAATAGATAAAACTTAAAAGTGAAATCTAAGTGTCAGATACCAACGATATATTTGTTTTGAAACGAAGAGTGTAAAGATTATCGTTGACTCTAATTTGAATAGACACCAAATTAAAAATTTCAAGCCAAAACCATATTTTCACCCTAAATCATACCCTTGTTTTATTTCTTAGAAAAATCATTTGCATTTGGCAATCCCAGTTTCAAAAATTGGAGATTTGGCAATACGGAGGATATGGCAAGATAGTCTAGTAGTTGAGACTTTTACATCTTTGAATTCAGGTTCGAATTTTAGAGTGGTCAGGGAAGGGTTGAAAACAGTCAGGGAGTACTCTTGATGTGTTGCGTACAGTATAGTAAGAAGTCGGATTACTAGTCCTCCGCGGGTAATCCGAACATGCAAAACCTTACAACTTCATGTTATGTATGTAAGGATATGGCAAAAGCTATTTCCTAAAAAAATGACATTTTTTGCAATATCCGCCAACCAGATACTTATTATTTTTTTAACACCAATTTGAGATAATTAAGTAGGAATAAATAACTCACGCGATCATCTCTCGTTGTTTCGTAACTCGTACCCAACTACTGCAATGGAGGTCACGAAATAAGCTTGTGTGCAAATTGCAATGTTGTAATTGCATGGTAATATTTGGTTATTATTATTTTAAGATGTCGGCTATATATATAGAATACAAGTTTTGATTCTAAGGTCAATTTTCGGGTTTATAAATTGTGTTTAAAAACAATACGGAGTACTTGTGTTTATTAAAAGAATTGGGATTTATATAGGGATTTTGTTGTTGCAATATCTTATCAAATGTACTTAATGCAGTGTTTGAATACTTTTGCTGAAATGAACAAGGGAAATGATGAAAGTGATTATTAAATTATCACTGAAAATAATGGAAAAAAGGAAGGTTGATACCGAAGACATTCATGAAAACCAAGAGTCATAACAATCAATAAAAAACATAATCATGGTGTTTTGACCATTTGTGATACCATAAAGTCATTAGACACTCACCATAACATAACATGTTTTTACACGGAACGTCAGTGTGCAAACTAATATATATTCATTGAAAGTGATATGTACACAACCATTTTTTACACATACACAAGGTAGTATAGTAATTAGTAAGTTAAGAATCGTCCCATGATAGTAATTAGTAAGTTAAGGATCGTCCCATGATATCACGGGTAGCAGATATAATTGTTTTTATTCCAATTATTATTTAAATGTTATCTATTATTATTATAAATTGCATTTGTTTTAACTTTTAATAAGACTATCTTAAGAAAGATAGAATATGAATCAAATTGAATTGAAGTAACTTGAAAGAAAATAAAATCTAATAAAAGAAAATAAAAGCAAGTGGTTACCAGGATGTATAGATTATGAGAGATTTGATATTGAATAGTTTCATTACTCATATTAATAAATAACAAAACAATAATCATACACCAATTATCATCCTTAAAAGGTTAAGTTAATTATCACATAAAGTTCGTAAATCAAGATTTAAAGCTTATATTAACTAAGTAGATGCTCAAAATTAATATACTAACTTATAATATTCAAATAATCGCATGATAAATGTCTTCTTAATTTTGTGGTGTGGACTAAGGCACATTCGACCAGACTGACAAGTAGATCAGCTGATAAACCTAATCAGATTAATTCAAGTTACTAGCTAAAAATCAATCTTTAACTAATTTTTCATGTAATTAACAATTAAATTCATATAAGCGAAGGATCTTCGATTAAACCTAATAATAGTGAATTTATTATATGAGTATAATTAATGTTTATTTTGATTCATTACTATCTTTAGCTAAACTCCATGCAATCCAAATACTTTATTGATGTGAGTAATCTCCAAAGTTAGATGAATCGAGTAAAAGTTTACTTAAATTAATTACTAGTTAATCCTAACTCATATTACTTAATCATTAAGCATGCAAATAAAAATATAGAACATGGAAACAATAAACAGATCAAACAGCAATCACAAAAACATAATTATACAGTTCTGGAAAAACCAGAAACTGTACAAATTAAGGCAAGAAGTAGGGGGCTCAATGTGATCCAGCCTGCGGCTAGGATCATCACAACTGGTGGCTTCATATTAATTCTCAAATAATTCGTAGTTTTCATCCCAATAGCCATTATGAACGTTTAGTTCATAATGGTAGACAAACAGAAACGTAAAAGCAATAAACTCAACTTGAATAAAGACACACAAGGATATAGAAGACAAAGTACCATGATTAAGTAAAAAGAGACTTGATTCCTTGAATGGAATTGAAGAATTCTTGATTACAGCTTGAAAAATAAACTAAAACCTAAAAGAATTCGTAATTTTTCGTGGCTAGCCCTAAAACTGAATGTATATATGAAAACTGGAAAATTCGTTATCTATTTATAGGGCTCTAAATTACAGCCTAGCCGGCGGCTAAGATTGATCTAGCCAGTGGCTAAAATAGGTCGGTTAATTATTTTCACGCGTTTAACTTGTTCTTCAAGCTCAAGAAACCGCCATTCTAAAAATCTAGCCGGTGGCTTATGGTGATCCATTCAGCGGCTCTATCTACTGTAATCAGATACATATTCGTTTCCCTATTTATCTTGACTTGGGCGTTACGTATAAGAAACAGCACTCCAGCCGGCAGCTAACAATGTTCTAGTTGGCGGCTACCTTATATTTTCCTTATGTTCTTCGATTTCTGGATTGATTTTTTGAACTTTCTGGAATCTTGACTCTAGCCAATGGCTTTGGTGACTCCCAGCCGACGATTTTGCTAATTTCCTGCTTTTTCTTGTTTTTATCCCGTTTAATCACATTTACTAAATAAATATATCAAAATACCTTTTTACAAGAATTGTTAACTTTTGAATATAACAATATTAGAAATGTTGTTTAAAATACCAAGATAACGCCTCAAATTGGTTGTAAAATTATGTATAATTTGGGTGTTATCAAATTCCTCACACTTAAAACCTTACTTGTCCTCAAGTAAGCAAAACTTTACTTTAAATTTTAAGAGAAAATTATGACTTTGAATATTTCTGTAAAAAGATAATTATTCGCTTTATGTTCACCTGTATCAAAAGGAATATCAACTTGGGTAATTTATGAAACTTGGTTTATTAAGGTAGTCATGACACAAATTGGTTAAAACGCGGTTAAGAATATTGAATCAATCAAACTTTATAAAGTTTAGTAATCGTAACTTGGACACTAATTTATACAAAGATATATCTAAAATAATCTTATAATTAAGTTTTTAAGTTCAAATCGGAGAGTCAATTATAACTAGAATTTTATCTATGTTGGTGTATTTATCCACTTTAATTTTTCTACTAATCCAAATCCATACCCTAGTCTACATTAATCTTATGCATAAGGATTAAGATTGATTGGTAAAGGATGGAAATGATTTAAGAATGTAGCATTTAAGCGCAATGAGAACTATTCTTTATGCCTTCAGTGGTCCATGCTTATTATGTCATATGGTAGTGACTATAAGTCTGCAATCGTTTCACAATATTTGACATATTCAATTTTTTCATATATAAATATATTTTTTCGTCTCGTATAAGAGTATAACATTCTTCCAAAGAATAACGTTGAATATCATGTTTCTTGTGATTTGATCTGTAAGGAATGATCAACATGATATATATAATATGGATGATAGGATAATGGTGATTATTATTATTATGCACTTAAATATTAATGAGTAAATCGTGGAATCTTTGCAGAATCTTAGAAACTACTTTGGATCAGGACTTAGTTAAAAAGATACTGTGACGACCCGGAAATTTCCGACTAAATTTAAACTTTATCTTTATATTATTCTGACACAATAAGCAATGTTTGTTAAGTTAAATCTCAAGGATTTTAAACTATGTTTATACATTCATTTAAACCTCGACCAAATTCCAATGATTCACGAACCATTAAATGAACATATATGAATATGTATGTATATGTGTATATGTTATAAATTGAAAATGTCAACAAAGTATTTAAAAGTATAATGCTTTATATGAACGTATTTGTTTCAATATGATTATCGACGAAATTAAAAAAAATATATTAAATGATTGAATTATCAGAAACATTGAATTATGATTACAAGTCTCTGTTGAGAGGTCCACTATGATTTGAGAAATCTATTCCTCTTAACGATATTCGGAATAATTTATAAAGCTATTTATAAATAAAAATAAAAAGTGTCATTTACGAAAGTTAGACAAAAGCTAGTGGAGAATTGGTTTCCATAATATTCTATTAATCTATTTTCAAACGTACAAAAACGTTTTCAGTTTAAAAAAAAAACTTTATTATTAAACTTTTATAAATATCTAGAATCACTTTTGACAACTCATTACTTAACCAGTATAATAAATATAACGATATTTATATTTTATTTCATTAAATATATATAACGATTTAAATTAATATTATATATATTTATACGCGTATTATACATACATAGTTTTTATACTTTTACTATACTTTAACTTTACCTTTACTTTACTTTTACTTTACTTTAACTTTAATAATTCACTTTAATAATTCATACTTTAATAATTCACTTTAATAATTCATACTTTAATAATTCACTTTAATAATTCATACTTTAATAATTCACTTTAATAATTCATACTTTAATAATTCACTTTAATAATTCATACTTTAATAATTCACTTTAATAATTCATACTTTAATAATTCATTTTAATAATTCATATTTTAATAATTCACTTTAATAATTCAAAAATCTATTATAAATAGAATTCAATAGGTTTCATTATTTCATAGAAACTTGAAAATATATTTCTCTAAACTCTCTCAATCGATTTACATATATATATATATATATATATATATATATATATATATATATATATATATATATATATATATTTTCTCTGTATTATTTCAAGATATTATTAGTATACATAAAATATTACGACGGAGTGATGTCCGAGTGATTTCAAAATAGTTTTTTGAATGAGTCGAAGCTAAGAAAATTATGGGTTATAGCTATGGAAGTGATGGGTATGGTTCATGGGTATGCTCGTGAGGTCAATCTAGTGTTTATCATCTCCGTTGCGTCTACGTACTTTCCTGCAATATTGAATCTCAATATTGATACGTGAGCACTCATAACTTAACTTTTATATATCAATAGTGTATCCCTGACTAGTGCTCGAGTATATAGGATTATGCATGCTTGTACATTCGATATTGTCCTTAGATAAGTTTGTTGAATCCAGAATTAGATACATATGCTACTGAGATAGGGTATATGATATGCATGTCATTGGAAAGCTAGCGAAAAATTAAGAACTTTTCATTTAGATATCGAATGGTTTCGATGAACGGATTTGAAGTTATAGTCAACTGAATTTTAGTATTATTGTTAAAATGATTATTATTACTATCGTCGTTATTATTTTAATAGAAATATCATTGTTATTATAAAATATCATTATTACTATTATGTTAGTATTATCATTTTATCATAATAACATTTTTAGTAAATATAAATATTGTTATTTTTTTTATAGAATAATAATAATTATTATTACAAAATAATACAACTTTTACTTATTATTATTATGATCAATATTATTTTATCAAATAAATAGGGGATACAAAGATATTTTTCACCGCGCGTAATATAATTACATTAATAATACTTACCACTATAGTTTTAAGATATTAAGTGAACTTTATAAATTTTACTACTTAAGATATATAAAAGTATATTTTATCATATATAAACGTTAATATAAATTTTTATTAATAAATGACTTTTATTATTATAAAATCTAATAAATATATTTAAATATATAAAACGACTATAGTTAAGTTATATAATAAACACGTATAAATTTTAGAAGTCATTTTGGGTCAAGTTGACTTTTGTTGACTTTTGTTGACTTTTGCATATTAGTCTCGAGCATTAGGATTGTGGTACACTATGACTTGACCAAAAATTGTTAGACAAATATTGACCAACATATAAATATATATAATTAATATAGGTTCGTGAATCCGAGGCCAACCTTGCACTTGTTAAATGACGTTATATGTATTTTTACTACGAAATACAGTATGGTGAGTTTCATTTGCTCCCTTTTATATATATTTTTGGGACTGAGAATACATGCGCTGTTTTTATAAATGTTTTACGAAATAGGCACAAGTACTAAAACTAATTCTATGTGGGTTTAAACCAGAAATATACCCTTAGCTTGGTAACATTAAACTACTTGTCTATGTACGGTAGGCGCGAATCCTAAAGATAGATCTATTGGGCCTGACAAACCCCATCCTGACTATGGGATGCTTTAGTACTTCGAGGTTATTTTAAACACACCTGATCTGGTGTACTTCAGAGGGTAAAACATGAACGTTAAGGCTTGTTACCGGGTGCCTACAACTTATAGAATAATTTTATACACTTGCGAGTGTACATATATTTATAAACTGAAATCTTGTGGTCTATTAATATATTGAAATGATTGTTATGATAAACCTATGAACTCACCAACCTTTTGGTTGACACTTTAAAGCATGTTTATTCTCAGGTATTAAAGAAATCTTCCGCTGTGCATTAACTCATTTTAAGGATATTACTTGGAGTCATTCATGGCATATTTTGAAAGACGTTGCATTCAAGTCATTGAGTTCATCAAGATTATTATTAAGTCAATTATAGTTGGATGTATTATGAAATGGTGTGCATACCGTCAATTTTTGTTGTAAAGAAAGTTTGTCTTTTAAAAACGAATGCAATGTTTGTAAAATGTATCATATAGAGGTCAAATACCTCGCGATGTAATCAACTATTGTGAATCGTTTATAATGTATATGAACGGGTCCTTTCAGTTGGTATCAGAGCGGTGGTCTTAGCGAACCAGGTCTGCATTAGTGTGTCTAACTGATAGTCGTTAGGATGCATTAGTGAGTCTGGACTTCGACCGTGTCTGCATTTCAAAAGTTTTGCTCATCATTCTTGTCGGAAATTACCTGCTTATCATTCTTAGTCTAGACACATCTTATTGCATTGATTGCATGAATAGTGTATAGACAAAATTCATATCTTAGCGTATCTGCTAATTCATATCTTAGCGTATCTGTTACTGTAAACTTTGCCTGACATATTCCGTAAATTCCTCCGTAATCTACGAAACCTTTTGCTCTATATAATTAGAATACCACCCGATAGCCGAAAAATCATTTCATATCCAAAAATTCTTTATTCAATCGTACGAAATGGAATTCGTCATTAGTTCAAGTCCCTCGGATTCCGAAATGAAATCCCACTCAAGTTCCGAAAGCAGTGTGACCGGAATGGATCAACCAATTAGTCATCATCTATTCTGGATGAATTGGGGATGGGTTCGTAGCCTCCTTAATCATAGGAGACAAGAAGAAGATGATCCCTTCCATCCACCACATTGCCCTCTTGGCGAAGAACCTGAAGCACTTACCGGCGAACCTATCCGAAACACCATTTTCTCTCTTATTTCTAGAGTATCTCATCATGATTACATACTACACCAAATTCTAGATTTTATTTATCCGCTCGTTCGAACCGACAATCACCCCGGTGTAATAGAAGAAGTCAACGAGCTTCGCGCTCGGGTAGTGGCTTTGGAGAATATGGTGCAAAGGTTACAAACACCAGCAGCAGCACCAGCAGCATAAACAGTACCACCATTAGCAACACCAACAGTACCATTACCACCACCAACAACAACCGCATCACAAACCTCAACTTCACAATCTGTCCCATGAGCATCGATGTCATACGCCCTGTAGATACTAAGGAATACCACAACGATGAAGTATTGATTCATAACTTCATTGGAAAAACATTCTACGACGATTATGTAATTTCTAAAGTTTAGAAATTATCTATCATAGCCTTAACCATAAATCAAGTGAGTTTAATTTAATATTAACTCATTAAATCTATATTACATCTGAAGAAATATACACATATATTTCCATAAAGACTGTAATAAAATTCTTTTGTACAAAATATTAATTGTGACATTTTTTTAACGGGTAGTTAATACCCGAGAGATATATAAATTCACAATTAATATGTTACATTCTTCGAATCTGATTCAGCAAATCATCCATTATACTCCCTACTTTCACAACAATATACATTCTTTTATAGAAATCAAAACAACCATACTCATTCAAAAATCTAATTACATATTCTGATTTTGAAATCGCCGAATTCAATTCAAGTTATAAACGATATCATCACTCTTAGATTCTTACATCTTTCAAAGCTATACTTTAACTTCAAAACTGTGTTAGAACATCGTATGTATATTAACGATTATAATCTGTGTTCAAGCCCTTCGAAAAACCTGAAGACACTTCAAATAATGAACAATCGAGATGATGATCCAACCACATGTTATCCACAGTTACGTACCTGAAAAACTCTTGAAACCAAAGTCTTAATTTAACATGTATCCATGTCAGACCTTTTGGCATTTACTAGCTAAAATAACTTTTCAATCCCTTCTAAAAATAGACGATTTTTTCACAGCTCCAGCAAACCAACTTCAATTGTTCATTCGAATAAGCCTTATTATAATGATTACCCCTTCATCATTATTACCGGGGAACCTTTCATATCTCGCCACATTAGCAGTAAACTTATTAACAACTTCATTGATTTTTGACTTTCCGAAAAATCTTTATATTTATCAAAATCCCATCATTTACTCATCTGCATCTTGTAACGAGAATTGCCATATGAATCATCAAAAATTAGCAATCAGTATTTTGAAATCTCGCAGCATGTCTACGCCAACAATTATATGTGTCTATCTTCTGGACTTATATACTTTGAATGTGAAGTTTCTGAAAAACACCTTAAACTGCGAACTAGTTCTCGAAATACTGATGAAGCATCAAAAACTGTAAACGATCTTAACAGTAAAAAGTTTGATGACAAAGAATAGTAAGGTGGAAAAGCTGAGAAAAAGAGAAGGTTTGGAACTGGAAAACGGATTGAACAGACTATGAAGGAGGCTGTGGACAAATCACAAAGACTAAATCTGCCTTCAAAGAATCCAAATGATTCAGTGCCTGCTAAAGTCATTAACGAATACCTTACTCTTTATTCTAAACCTTTACAGACAAATCTTCATCATCATCCATCAATATTAGAAATTCTAAGATATTATCATATCTTTCATTATAAATATTCGCGATATTTCTGAAGATATTTTCACAACTAATCTTATCTGAAGTCATTTATCTCTTTGCGCTATCAGTGTTACATCATATAAGAAACTATTAGTTTCTATATTCTATAAACTTTCGAGTTTAAATTATGAATGTTTTGAAGTAGTGTTGGGAACTGAAGCATGAGTTAGTATAATATAATGACACTTGATCAACGTGATTATATTACAGTAAGTCATGCTGAGTTTCTAATGGGACATGACGATTCACAGACCATGCCATCATCATGTTCCATGTTACACGACTCTTGTATTCTATTTAATCTCTAAAAATATCAAGAATATATTTTCTTGATGATTCGGTCTTTTCAGGGTATTCTGGTAAATTAACAAATCAAGATCGTGCCATTACCATTTCCTTCTTAGAACATTAACTCTGTTCATTCTGAAATTCATATCTGCGAATACTGGACCATTACAAACGTTGCTTAATCGCAAGAAGAAGAAACGAAAGGACAAAACTCCAAAATAGAAATTGGAGTATAAATCGCAGCAAATAGAAGGGAGCATTAACTGTGGATGTCAATGATTATAGAAGACAAAAGCAGGGGCTTTGAAATATAAGGGAAGATATAAAACCCAACAACCACCCAAAAATTATAAACCGTATATATCGATGCATATAGCAATATAAAGACACGGAAGAACTAAAAACACTATAAAACCGAGAGTATAGTAGAAGTAAATAGATTCTTCCGGAGGCAGATGAAAAAGAAGAACGACAGATATGAAAGTGAGGAGTATATCGAGAATCAGTACTGGATGAAGCATATTGACAAATACTTTAAAATATGAGTTGAGGGAGAAAGAATAGAAGGTGTGAGTTGTAAGGAAATGAAGGAGGTGGATTTATAGTGAAATACCCGACAGAGAAATCAAGATGGATTATCGTATTAATTCGAAGAGAATCATAATCTTCTTAATCACCAAAGCATCAAATCCAACATAGATTACAAAGATTTTCTTTAAATTCGGAGATCAATTGTGATGACGTCAAAAGATATGACGAATCACTATAATCTTATTTCCTTCATTTACAATACCTTCCCTCATACGCTTTGAGTAATCGAATTATTTTATCCATACCTCTTAGACATGATAAAACTTCATAATCGTCATAATAACATTTTCATTGTTAGCCATAACGACCTCTATCAAATTTCGGGGACGAAATTTCTTTAACTGGTAGGTACTGTGACGACCCGGAAATTTCCGACTAAATTTAAACTTTATCTTTATATTATTCTGACACAATAAGCAATGTTTGTTAAGTTAAATCTCAAGGATTTTAAACTATGTTTATACATTCATTTAAACCTCGACCAAATTCCAATGATTCACGAACCATTAAATGAACATATATGAATATGTATGTATATGTGTATATGTTATAAATTGAAAATGTCAACAAAGTATTTAAAAGTATAATGCTTTATATGAACGTATTTGTTTCAATATGATTATCGACGAAATTAAAAAAAATATATTAAATGATTGAATTATCAGAAACATTGAATTATGATTACAAGTCTCTGTTGAGAGGTCCACTATGATTTGAGAAATCTATTCCTCTTAACGATATTCGGAATAATTTGTAAAGCTATTTATAAATAAAAATAAAAAGTGTCATTTACGAAAGTTAGACAAAAGCTAGTGGAGAATTGGTTTCCATAATATTCTATTAATCTATTTTCAAACGTACAAAAACGTTTTCAGTTTAAAAAAAAAACTTTATTATTAAACTTTTATAAATATCTAGAATCACTTTTGACAACTCATTACTTAACCAGTATAATAAATATAACGATATTTATATTTTATTTCATTAAATATATATAACGATTTAAATTAATATTATATATATTTATACGCGTATTATACATACATAGTTTTTATACTTTTACTATACTTTAACTTTACCTTTACTTTACTTTTACTTTACTTTAACTTTAATAATTCACTTTAATAATTCATACTTTAATAATTCACTTTAATAATTCATACTTTAATAATTCACTTTAATAATTCATACTTTAATAATTCACTTTAATAATTCATACTTTAATAATTCACTTTAATAATTCATACTTTAATAATTCACTTTAATAATTCATACTTTAATAATTCATTTTAATAATTCATATTTTAATAATTCACTTTAATAATTCAAAAATCTATTATAAATAGAATTCAATAGGTTTCATTATTTCATAGAAACTTGAAAATATATTTCTCTAAACTCTCTCAATCGATTTACATATATATATATATATATATATATATATATATATATATATATATATATATTTTCTCTGTATTATTTCAAGATATTATTAGTATACATAAAATATTACGACGGAGTGATGTCCGAGTGATTTCAAAATAGTTTTTTGAATGAGTCGAAGCTAAGAAAATTATGGGTTATAGCTATGGAAGTGATGGGTATGGTTCATGGGTATGCTCGTGAGGTCAATCTAGTGTTTATCATCTCCGTTGCGTCTACGTACTTTCCTGCAATATTGAATCTCAATATTGATACGTGAGCACTCATAACTTAACTTTTATATATCAATAGTGTATCCCTGACTAGTGCTCGAGTATATAGGATTATGCATGCTTGTACATTCGATATTGTCCTTAGATAGGTTTGTTGAATCCAGAATTAGATACATATGCTACTGAGATAGGGTATATGATATGCATGTCATTGGAAAGCTAGCGAAAAATTAAGAACTTTTCATTTAGATATCGAATGGTTTCGATGAACGGATTTGAAGTTATAGTCAACTGAATTTTAGTATTATTGTTAAAATGATTATTATTACTATCGTCGTTATTATTTTAATAGAAATATCATTGTTATTATAAAATATCATTATTACTATTATGTTAGTATTATCATTTTATCATAATAACATTTTTAGTAAATATAAATATTGTTATTTTTTTTATAGAATAATAATAATTATTATTACAAAATAATACAACTTTTACTTATTATTATTATGATCAATATTATTTTATCAAATAAATAGGGGATACAAAGATATTTTTCACCGCGCGTAATATAATTACATTAATAATACTTACCACTATAGTTTTAAGATATTAAGTGAACTTTATAAATTTTACTACTTAAGATATATAAAAGTATATTTTATCATATATAAACGTTAATATAAATTTTTATTAATAAATGACTTTTATTATTATAAAATCTAATAAATATATTTAAATATATAAAACGACTATAGTTAAGTTATATAATAAACACGTATAAATTTTAGAAGTCATTTTGGGTCAAGTTGACTTTTGTTGACTTTTGCATATTAGTCTCGAGCATTAGGATTGTGGTACACTATGACTTGACCAAAAATTGTTAGACAAATATTGACCAACATATAAATATATATAATTAATATAGGTTCGTGAATCCGAGGCCAACCTTGCACTTGTTAAATGACGTTATATGTATTTTTACTACGAAATACAGTATGGTGAGTTTCATTTGCTCCCTTTTATATATATTTTTGGGACTGAGAATACATGCGCTGTTTTTATAAATGTTTTACGAAATAGGCACAAGTACTAAAACTAATTCTATGTGGGTTTAAACCAGAAATATACCCTTAGCTTGGTAACATTAAACTACTTGTCTATGTACGGTAGGCGCGAATCCTAAAGATAGATCTATTGGGCCTGACAAACCCCATCCTGACTATGGGATGCTTTAGTACTTCGAGGTTATTTTAAACACACCTGATCTGGTGTACTTCAGAGGGTAAAACATGAACGTTAAGGCTTGTTACCGGGTGCCTACAACTTATAGAATAATTTTATACACTTGCGAGTGTACATATATTTATAAACTGAAATCTTGTGGTCTATTAATATATTGAAATGATTGTTATGATAAACCTATGAACTCACCAACCTTTTGGTTGACACTTTAAAGCATGTTTATTCTCAGGTATTAAAGAAATCTTCCGCTGTGCATTAACTCATTTTAAGGATATTACTTGGAGTCATTCATGGCATATTTTGAAAGACGTTGCATTCAAGTCATTGAGTTCATCAAGATTATTATTAAGTCAATTATAGTTGGATGTATTATGAAATGGTGTGCATACCGTCAATTTTTGTTGTAAAGAAAGTTTGTCTTTTAAAAACGAATGCAATGTTTGTAAAATGTATCATATAGAGGTCAAATACCTCGCGATGTAATCAACTATTGTGAATCGTTTATAATGTATATGAACGGGTCCTTTCAGATACAAACACTAAAATAATTATAATTGAAAGTCTAATTTAAACCGATTATTTCTTTGTAAAAATAAGTGTTAAAACAAAAACTAAACGAGATAAAGTAAGATTAAAATTTAATATTAATAACTTAAAAATAAAGGTAGGAATGAGATTTAGGTTCTTTATTTAGTTTCTATCTAAAAGGCTAAGGATTTTAATGGTAACTAACTATTTGAAGCTTTGTTAGCATCTCGTATATTTGGATATGTATTCATGCACTATTACTAATGCCCTATATACTTGGCTATGTAAGTGCTAACGACCTTGGTGACTGGCTATAATGAGTGTAACGAAAATTAAAATCCTAAATATTCTCTCGTATTTACATTACTTAGATTTGATCATCTTTTCAAAGTCTTTTACAAAAGTAAAAATTTTCTAAGACAAGTTTTTATCTACTTTATTTACTTTCAAGTGTGATAAATTTTTATTTTCCTTTAAATTTTTACATTATTGTCTTGGTGTTTATCAAAGTGGATATATTCGATCAGAATCGAATAAGTTAATATCTAGGAGTAGTGATTAACTTCGATATCGACCGGAATCTTTATCGGAGTTGAGTTATCAGCTGGAGAAATGTTATCGTAATTAATTTGGGCAGAGTAACGTTAATGCATTCGGTGTTCTTGAATGAATGATCTTGTTCGTGTATTTATAGGTGTTATGAGGGAATGGTGACGTGGCACATGTCCCTTTCATGGTTATAACAAACTTTGCTAATCCCGAGGGTTGACGTGGCACTTGTCCCTTTCATGGGAATAACAAGCAGATCCTAACAAACTTTTCTAGATTCGTGGGCTGATGTGACATGCAACTTATTTGTGTATTTGCTCCTGGATCATGTGCTTGTTCCGGGACGGTGCACTTATTTCGGGACAGTGCACTTGTTCCAGGATGGTGTGCTTCTTCCAGGACAACGTGCTTGTCCCGGGATCGGATACCTAAGTTGGAAAGACATGGTAGTTCCGAGAGTGTGGTAGATCCGTCTAGATCGTGACGGATGAATGCCTTGATCTTTGTTCGGGCAAGAGGGTTTTACCTGATGTTTATTTCAAGTGTTTCTTCACGGTAGTGTTATGACCGGGCAAAATTGTAGTTAGTTCATAAGTAACTTTGTAAAGGTTGTCGGGTGCTCGATGTTCATAGTTCAGCAGGCATTTTTATGTGACGATATGGTTCTTGGCTTCTCAATGCCTTTGCCCCCGGCTAAGTGATGCCGGTAGCCTGCATATTTGTAGCGTCCCGGCTAGCCTTTGTCCGGTATAATCTTTCCCAGATGCGAACGTAAGTAACCTTCTGATCAGGTTACTAAGATGGGGCCAGGAAGATGTTCTTTGTCCGGGATGGTTCACGCCGGATACATTCTAGGCGAAGTGATAATAGTGTGCCTATCTGAGACGTATCATTATGCGTATCATCACATGGCATTGGAATATTGTTGTAAATCCATACCCAGTTGCACAATCTCATAAAAGAGTGCCTTCTCCTCATCAGTGTGGTCTCTTTGGCCACTATTCTCTAAGAACACACCAATAGCAATGTTGCAATCCATAGCATCAATATAGAATTGTCGATCAAGAGGATGATAAAGCATTCTAATCTGGAGAATTCTTTCCGTTCTCCCTGTCGCCTGTATGCTAAGAAGCTCATCAACAGAAATCTCAAGCCTATAAGCCTCCCTTTCATCTGGATTCATTTTTCTAGGATCAGGCTTCTTGCGTGCAACTGGTTCATCTTCCCAAGTAGAATGTTTGTCATGTTTTTTTGGGGAAGATGGAGAATATTGATATGGTAATTCTGCTATGCCAGAAGGACCTACTGGTTCATAAAAATGAAGATCACCCACTGTCCTATCAAAATGAGGGTGAATGCTTGCTGGTAGTGATGATAGCACAAACGTTGAGTTGCCACTACCTCAGACAGTATAATCAGCAGCAATAATAGAATCACTAACAGGTTTAGCTCCCAGTTCATCCTCCTTTGCTAGGTCTTCTATACTTCTATCTCCCAGCAGCACACTACTGGCTGGGTCTTCTTTCACAGCACTCCTTGCTATGTCTTCATTACCAGCAGACTGGTTAGTATCAGCTGGTACAACAATTGCCACAGTACCTTCATCAGCTACCTCAAGTAAGGGCTCTTTTCTTAGGGGCTGGTTGTCCCTCGAAGCAGATTTTACCCTTTGTTTAACAATTGGCTTGGGTTCAGGTGATGGTTCTTGTGTAGATACTGGTTCTTGTGTAGGAAGTAGTGGAGTCATAGCAAGTTGCTCCCCTCATTAGCAGACAGATTTGTCTCCACTGGCTTTTCTTCATCATCATCAACATGAAGTACTTCAACTGGATTTGTTTGTGTAGCTGGCTGAGTAGAGGTTGCTGGTTGAGAGGATTGGCTGGATTTCATCATACCAGCCAACCATTGTAGAAATACATTTTTCCTCTCTCCCTGTGACCTATCAGAATCTAAGTATTTTTGTATCCCTTCAGGTGTCATATTCCTTATCCTTTCTGCTCGCTCAACATACATTTTAGCCTTCTTCTTGTCATACTTTACCATAAACTTAGCATACCTTTTTCGTTCAGCTTTCTTGTGTTGCTCAATGCTAAGTATCTGGTTGTGAATCAAGAAGAGCACGAGAGAGACCTTTTCTATGCTCAATTCTGCGCTTTTTCTTTGTAGCATAGGCCTCAAACTTGGCATTAAATGCATCATTTAAATCCTGCAGCTTCTTCTGGTGTCTCTCCAACTTTCTTTTTAACTTCTTCTCAATGGATTGAGAGACAATAAAAGATTCAACCAAAGCCAGTTCAGGTACAGTATCACCGGGCTTACTGAAAGATGCAATATCATTCACAGATGTCGCAGGAATGCTGGGTTGAGATTCACCAGCACCCTTAGCACCTGCTGGGCTTAGGGCCAGTTCTTCGTTGGACATCACTACCATCATCACCACCATCATCTATCCTCTGCTGCTTAGGAGCCTTTTCATGCTCATGCTCCCCCTCAGATTGTTTTCTCTTCTTTTGACGTTTAGATTTCTTCTCCTCTTTTTTGTCACCAGCATCTAATGCCCTGTCCTAATCCATCAGAACGAATACATTACATTTGGTTACATCGCGAGGTACTTGACCTCTATATGATACATTTTACAAACATTGCATTCGTTTTCAAAAGACAAATTTTCAATAGATCAAAAGTTGATGGCATGCATACCATTTCATAATATATCCAACTATAATTAACTTAATAATAATCTTGATGAACTCAACGACTCGAATGCAACGTCTTTTGAAATATGTCATGAATGACTTCAAGTAATATCTTCAAAATGAGCAAATGTACAACGGAAGATTTCTTTCATACCTGAGAATAAACATGCTTTAAAGTGTCAACCAAAAGGTTGGTGAGGTCAATAGTTTATCATTACAATCATTTTAATATTTTAATAGACCACAAGATTTCATTTTCATTCTTAACAAATATAATCTCATATCAGGCATTTCACACGACATAGAGATAAAAATCATTCATATGGATTGAACACATGGTAACCGACATTAACTTAATGCATAGAATATCCCCAAAACAGAACCTCTCGTCTGTATAATAATCTCGAAGTACTAAAGCATTCGTACCCCGAATGGGACTTGTCAAGGTCCATAGATCTATCTTTAGGATTCGCGTCAATCAGGGGCCATTTCCCTAAATTCTTAGGTTACCAGACTTGAAGGGCGATATTCGGTTTAATAATCCAACCATAGAATGTAATTTTAAGTACTTGTGTCTATTTCGTAAAACATTTATAAAAGCAGCGCATGTATTCTCAGTCCCAAAAATATATATAGCAAAAGCATTTAAAAATGGAGCAAATGAAACTCACAGTACTGTATTTTGTAGTAAAAATACATATGACGATATTGAACAATGCAGTGTTGGCCTCGGATTCATGAACCTATATCAAGTTTATATATTAACACATATATTTGTAATTAAGTAATTTCATTTATTAATCTTATAATATTAAGTGTTTTAGTTATATGGAATTTATAGTAAACCCTAATTAATCATATATATTCTATGTAAATTTTTATATCTTAAATTATATGTTATCTATATTTATTTTGTATACATATTTAAAGTAATTAGTATTTACACACACACATATATATATATATATATATATATATTTATATATAATTAGTATTTTATCAAAATTCCATAATTTGTTATATGTAATATATATGTATATATAAAAAATGTTAATATGTTCAATATATAATTATATGTAGTATTAATATATGTACATTTTTATATACATAATATTTATTTGTCATGAAAATAATAATAGTAATAATAATAGTAATGACAGTTTCAATCATAATGATTGATGTGCGTAGAGGTGTATACAAAATAGTTATATTTTTACAAAAAAATACTATTAAATACGATACAATTTTACACAAGATATTTATTTATTTATAGAATGGATATACCTAAACCTTGCTACAACACTTATAGGCAGTGTACCTAATCGTACAGTAGTGTAGTTTTTAGTAAGTCAGGTTCGTCCACAGGGAACTCGCCAAGTTTAACGCTATATTTTTAAAACTTATAATTGTAAAAATACAAAAATATATAAATAATATTATTATTATAAAAGGGGGATTTTACCGTTTAATGACCGGTTTGTCGATTTTAAAACTTTAGTCGCAGTTAAAACCTAATATAAAATATTAAAAATATAAAAGACTTAATTTAAAGCGTAAAGTAAATGACAATAATTAAAATGCGATAAATTAAAATGCGATAAATAAAATGACAATAAATAAAATTGCAATAATTAAAAGTGCAATTAAATATGAAATAAAGGAATTATGCTTATTTAAACTTCCGTAATCATGATGTTTGACGTGTTGATTTTAGTTTATTACCATGGGTTAATTGTACCTTGTCCTGGATTATTCAATATGTCCGTCTGGTTTTTTGTCCATAACAGTCCATCAGTCATAAATATAAAGTGCGAGTGTACTCGTCAAATTATCCTGATATCCGAAGTCAAATATTCCAACTAATTGGGGACTTAAACTATAATTACACCAAGTGTCCTTGTATATAATTCAACCCTGTTTTAATAAGTCCATTAACTTTTAATTCATTCTCGTGTCCAGTTAAATGAACGATTATTAGTACTTATAACTATCCCGCCCATCGTGTCCGATCGAGTGTCTATGGTTATTTATAGGTACGTCCAATTGTAAATCTTTATATTAAATTAACAAACTATCATTTAATTAAACAAATATAAATCCCATTAATATCCCATAGTCTAATTTTCACTAGTGTTGTTCTTTTGTCCAAACCCCAATTATGGTACAAAGCCCAATTACCCCGTCTTAATATTTTAGCCCAACATCACGATTACTTCGGCTTAAATAAGCATAATAATAACTTAGCTACTAGACATTAATTTAAAAAGGTTGAACATAACTTACAATGATTAAAAATAGCGTAGCGTTACACGGACAGAATTTCGACTTACACCCTTACAACATTCGCTAACATACCCTTATTATTAAAATTAAAATTATAATTAATATATATATATATATATATATATATATATATATATATATACGTTGATAGATGAAGAAGAAAAAGGTGTATCGAATTCAGCAAAATGCGTTGCCTTTTATAGGCCCCATCTGGATACTGTGCACTCTGCGAGTGCGGTTTTTCTTGCCTTCAAAGCTCCGCGAGTGCGGAGCTATGGATTCCAGCTCACTCTTTGGATCCTAGCTTTGCCGACGGTTTTTAAAATATAAATATAATATATATATATATATATATATATATATATATATATATATATATATATATATATATATATATATATATATATATATATATATATATATATAATTTTAAGAATTATTTATATATTATATTATATTTATGTGCATAGTTGACTTGTAATTTTTGGCCCGTTGCGTCGTGCGTTGAAAGTTAACTTAGGTCCCGGTTCCGGATTTTCGAACGTCCTTATGTACTATTTAATATCTTGTACTTTGCATTTTGCGTCTTGTACTTTTGCAATTTTGAGACGTTTCTCATCAATAATTTGAACCACTTTGATTGTACTTTTTACTTTTTAGCTTTTTGGTCGTTTGCGTCTTCAAATCGTCGAATCTGTCTTTTGTCTTCACCTTTTATTATTTAAACGAATATTACTTGTAAATAGAACAATTGCAACTAAAAGCTTGTCTTTCTTGAGGGATAATGCTATGAAATATATGTTCGTTTTTAGCATTATCAAATATTCTCACACTTGAACGTTGCTTGTCCTCAAGCAATATAGTCTTGAAATAAAAATACTAGAATCACTTCTTTATTCTTCACACTTTGTACATCAGTGAATTCTATACGGCGGTATGAACAATGGTAGTAACGTTGTGGTTTACAGTCCCATATGACTATGAAAATTTAGATCCTTAAGGAAATTGGATCTTTATGAAAACATTTGATCTTTTGTAAATTCAATCTAGCTTTTACCCTAGATAAGTTTTCCGGAATAACCATTCACCGGTGTTTGCAAAATGTTTTTGTGGGTTTGGTGGTTTTCAGATTTGAACATGTTAGCTCAAAACTTATGGTTTTGTGTCACCCACTTGCTAACCTTGTATTGGGAAAGCAACACGTCCAGTTTACTTGCTCCGTATATTACCTTTCGATAAACTACCGTCCGGTTGTAAAGGAAAGCGTTGAACAAGCAACTGTTAAGGCAATGTCCCGTGACATGCAGATGATCATGGTCAAAAACGTGTCGGATGCAATTACTATCATTTGTAGGAGCAATAGTAAAGCTCACCCTATAGTTTTTCGGTCTGGCACAAGGTCCTGTCTTCGACCATGCTATGCAACCACCGTTCTTACGGTTGACACCCGATTTGGTTCAGGTGACCTAATGAATTCCAGGTGAATTCCTAGGATTTTACGTTCAATGGTAATGAACGTATTAAAAATGGGTTTTCAGAAAACAAATCGATTTGTAATTTTGATCAAAATATTTTCTCGTTCAAGCTCGAGTTTAGATATCATCGAATTCCATGAGTTTGAATTCTCAATCTTTAAGGTCAATCTCTAGAATTGAGTAATATCAGTCTTAAAAGCTGATTTTTGATCTGTAAGGAGATTATCCCTTCTGGGGATCTGATTCATTAGTCATATCAAACTAATTTGCACGGTGCCCTCCCCATTTTACGAGACAGATCCTCTCATTGTTAGGATAAGTCTGACCACTTGGCGACCCTGTTTGATGCTGAGGTCCGTGGATTTCCAGCTGATTTTCGAGAAAACTTTTCAAGGTTTTTTGTAGACTCTACAACTGGTCTGGACGACAACTTCATGACCTAAATCAAGAAGCGCGTTTCTTTTTTGGAAGACTTTACTTCCTTTAAATGATGGATATGATTCATCGTGTAGATCCATCTATTCTTTCAAAAGTATTACAATAAATCGGGTAAAATGGTTAATTTTGTCCAAAACAAAAGTATCTTTGTACAAAATATGTGATATATGTTTTAAAGAACTTGGTAAATTTTTCCCACACTTGGCTTTTATTTTCCTTTATTTGCCTTTTTATTGTCCTCTATTCCATTTTAAATGAATTCTAACATTTTGGGTTGTTTCTCAATTTATGTCCTTTCCGAGGTAACAAAAATTTCGGTGTTAACACCTAGTTTTATCGTTCATAAATATGTATAAACATGATTTTGAATTCATTTATTTGAAAATTTTGAAAATTTTTACTAGAATTGGGTAGTCAGTATATAAGACTAGGGCTGTTCTTTATTATCAGAGAGCACTAGATTCTAATACAAATACTGCGTTACTAGTATTTTTAATGGTAACCAAGTGTATAAGTCAAAAATTTTAAAAATCCGAAAGAATTTAACCCTTCCCACACTTAAGATCTTGCAATGCCCTAATTTGCAAGAAATCAGTAACAATTTAAATTATTGAGGGTGATTAGCGTAGAAAAAATGATTAAATTTTACCAAAGTTTCCAAACATATTGGCGTTTGTTTGTTGAATGATAAATGATGTACATCATTTGTTCATTTCTGCAGTTGTTATTTCACATATATTTTGCATCTTGTTGTCAAAATTAGTTGCTTTTACTGAACTTAATACCAGTCTTTGAAAATGCGCTGTTTTACCCTGTTTTGTACATGAGATAAATTACAAACATATATATATATATATATATATATATATATATATATATATATATATATATATATATATATATATATATATATATATATATATATATATATATATTTTTGAAGTTGAGTATATCACCCCACATTCAAAAATTATTAAAAATCTAATAAGAAAAGTTAGAAAATTATAAAAACTATTAAAGTATCAAAAGAAATATTAAAAGTATAAAATTACAAGTTACCAAATAAATAAAAATAAGCATAAAGAAAATCAGGGTTGATAAGGATTGTGCCAGTAGGGATTCCATTCATAGCCGTATGTACTGTAGAATGCTTGAGCTGGGTTATATGTAGGGTATGGTGGTCGGGTCTGTATAGTCCAGGGAGGAAATACGGGCATTGGAGTAGCAATGTAGTTTGCATTTATGTGTGCACGATGACTTATGATTTGGTTTTGATGATACTGCCAATCTTGAAATGCTCGTTGTCTAGCCATTTCATACTCATGATGAGCCATAAAAAGTTGCATTTATGTCATCTCATTCCCCCCTCCCGCGTTACCTTGCTGCTGATCTCTTTCGACCTGTGGATGCGATCATATGGTGCTGCAGCGTTATGTCGTTTCTTTAAAACCTTAGCACCATGATATATACTTTCAAACCAATTGAATCACGGGGTTCTGGTGCTGCAATTATTAATCCCCCCCGACTTCTATCGACATCGAGATACTCAGCAATTAAAGTAACAAAGATACCACCTCCGATTATACCATTAGGCCGTATACTCTTAACTATAGCTGATAAATAATAACGCACACAATAAGGTATACTCACAGCGCTCTGTGGGTCTCGAATACACATGAGATAAAATAAATCATTCTCATTTACTTTCTCTTTGTTCTTACCTCGCTGTGTAATCGAGTTTGCTAAGAACCTATGGATTACTCTTAGCTCAGCTCTATCAATATCAGTATAAGAGTTATTCCCCCCACGAAATCGGTTATGCCTAGTCATTCTACTCCATACACCATTCATATCAAAATTCTCATCAACCCTCCTACCCTCAACTATCAACCTTTGACAATCAGCAGATGGTAGTTCCTCAGGCGTATATATACACAAAGCCTGAGCCATGTCTAGTAGAGACATATGGCGCATTACACCTCCTAATAAAAATCTAATAAAACTAAGATCGGTTAAGGTAGATACCTGATCATTTATTTCAACACTACATAATAATTCCACACACCATTCTCTATATACACGCCTACGTATATTAAACAAACGTTCCCAATCAGTAAAAGTAGAATTACCATACCTTTGTGTAAGTAATTCTCTGATTAGACCAGCTAATCCGACTGTTTCTAACGGTTCCTAATATATTACTCTAGGTACTTCAACAACATTAGACTGAAGTGTGTGCAAGTTCCTCTGGTATTTTGGATAATCTATCGAATGTCGATCAAACCTTAAATTAGGATGTAAATCTGCCAATTCTATATTTGAATATGAAATGAATTGATGCGGTAAATCTTGTCTATATTGGTCATTAATCTCCTGTTCTTCTGCATTCTCAGGAGGAGCATTGTGAGCCTAAGATGCAGATGAAGATTCACCCCTTTCAGTCTGTAAAACACATCAAACACAATTTTTGTGCATCCAAATATGCATTAGTGTTAGCAAAATCATAAATCAAAACAATTACAATGACATGTTTAAACTATATTAAACTTTATACACATTTTCATAATACTAACAATTCTATATTTTTACAAATAAACTTATATGAAAATGTATACAACATTCCAAATCATTTAACTTCTAAAACATGTCAAAAATAATCATTATAGAATTAAACAGGTTCCACATGGCATTCATATGAATTAGATCAAGTTCATGTATTTTTTATTCAAAAAGTCTACTTTAATACTTGAAAATCATGTTTAGGATCAAAGTTTTGATCATTTAGCAACCTAAACATGTTACACTACTCAATTTAGTATAAACTAACAACAAAATTCGGCCATAACCCATTTATATCAAAAAGCCCCAAATTTTGCTCAAGAACACAAACTCTAGATTACTCAAAATTTGAAGTTTAAGGCTTCTAATCATGTTAAATAGCATCAATCTAGGTTATACAAGCATAATATACAATCAATTTAAGCATAATTACACTAGAAATCATCAAAATCAAATTAGGTATATTTTTGTTCAAGAACATTAATAATCCGAATTAAAGGGTGTTTAGATGTAGAAATTACCGATTTTCTTGAGTAACTTCTTGGTAGAATCCTTCTCAACATGATTTTAGCAAAAAATTTGATGTTTAACGGTGAAAAATCGCGAATTTGAGAGTGGTTTTGTGAGTTTTTTCGCAGAAAAATAAAAAAATGGGTGTGGGTGTGTGGAAACTGGTCTGTCGACCAGTTTATCTGGTCTGGGATTCCAGACCTCCGCGAGTGCGGATGTGGAACCCAAAAAATTACCGCGAATGCTGAATTTTTCCTTTTTTTTTATATAAAACCTTTATTAATAAAACAATTACTTGATTAATTTAAAATTTTGTTTTCCTTTTTATTTAGGACGAGGTTGTTTCGGTACGTTGACCTAGTCCATCCCTCGACAAAATTTTTAAAAATTCGTCATTTTAAAGCGTTGTTTTAAAAACAAAGATTTTTGGTTTTTTTTTTTTTATATGTTTTTGGCATACTTTAAATCAATAAGATTAAAAATAATGATAATAAAATTTCTCGTCCCTCCCTTGGGTAGAGCAATTTCGGTTCAACGACCTAGTTTTCAACTCACGATGAATTTTAAATATCAAATTTTTAACTTAACGAAATAAAGTAAATTTTTTGTTTTTAAATTCACACCAAACTTAAATTTAAAATGCATAAAATTAAAAATTCATATTATTAAAATTTTTATACATACAAACTTATTAAAAATATTAATTTTTTAAATATTTACAAACTTAAATATATTGATTTTAAAAAGTTTACAATAATAATTTAATATTAATTTTAAAAACAAAATTAAAAATAAAATTAAAAATCTTTTTGGTCTTTTATCCCACTTTAATCAATCAAATATTGTCAAAAATATACGCCCCTCTTTTCGGTAAAGTAATTTCGGCTATATTACCTAGTTTTACTCCTGATGAATTTTTGAAATATTTTGGGTTGATTGATTAAAGATATTTATACCTTAAGAATAAACGGTAAATTTCGCAGTGATGTAATAAATTTTTGTATGATATCAATAATTTCGGTTACGCATACCTAATTTTATTGAATACCAATTTAATACTTTATAGCGAACGATTTAGCGTTTATTATCAAAAGGTTAAAAGCAATAAAAATAAAAATAAAAACTGTATATACTTACCTGTGAGATAGAATTCTCAATGACCTGCTTTAGCCCACTCGTAAGATAGTCAGACTAATTGGTTTTCCATAGCTACATATGCATAACCTCGAGCATTCAACGATTTTTCTTCGAAACATATGAACGGTCGTTCTCTGCATAAAGTAACGAACTCGGTATTGGAATATGTCAGATTCGTCGAGCATTTTCCTTCGTGTGACCATTTTCCGCATTTGTGACATTTTTCAAGGTGTCGTGCTCTTCTTTTCGCTGCGGATTTTGATTTTCCTTTACCAAAATGTAACTTATTATGATCGTTTCTGAGTTCTTTTCTTACTCCGTCCAATTTGGCTCTTATTACTGATACCAGGTCACTCGGGAGTGTGTCATTATTACGTTTAGTGATCAAAGCATGTAGCATTAGACCATGGTTTAGTTCACAGGAATTCCTCAAATCGTAAAACCTAAAAAAAATAAAAATTCAGAATGGGGGGAGAAGACTAGTTCTTTAGGGTCTGCTAGGGAAAGACCATTCGGATTCCATTCTCAGAAACTACACAAAAACAGAATATCTAACTCTAACAGAAATATATATTTTCCTTAGAAGACTTGATTCTCCCCACACTTAGTTAGCTATGGTGTCGAAATTGTGATTAACTTCATCTTCAACTTCCATTGGATTATCTATGTAATGTTTAACTCTGTGACCATTAACCTTAAATTCAATTCCATTTGAATTTATTAATTCTACTGTTCCGTACGGGAAAACTCTTTTGACTATAAATGGTCCAGACCATCTTGATTTCAATTTTCCAGGAAATAGCTTGAATCGTGAATTGAAAAGAAGAACTCTGTCTCCTTCTTTAAATTCTTTTGAACTTCTGTTTCTTTTATCATGCCATTTCTTCGTTCTTTCCTTATAGATTACGGAATTTTCATATGCCTCAAGTCTTAATTCTTCTAATTCATTTAGTTGACTTAATCGTAGACGTCCAGCTTCATGTAAATCAAGATTACATGTCTTCAAAGCCCAAAATGCTTTGTGTTCAATTTCTACTGGAAGGTGACATGCTTTTCCGTAAACAAGACTAAAATGTGTGGTTCCAATTGGAGTTTTGTAGGCTGTTCTAAAAGCCCAGAGTGCATCCTCCAATTTCATGGACCATTCCTTCGGATTTGATCCTACGGTTTTCTCTAGAATACGTTTTAAAGCTCGGTTGGTATTTTCAACTTGTCCACTTGTTTGTGGATGATAAGCAGTTGAGATTTTATGAGTTACTCCATATCTTTTGAGAACTTTCTCAAGTTGATTGTTACAAAAATGAGTACCCCGATCACTTATTAAAGCTTTCGGTGTTCCAAACCTTGCAAAAAGACGTTTTAAAAAGTTGACTACAACTCGTGCATCGTTAGTTGGAAGAGCTTGTGCTTCTGCCCATTTAGATACATAATCAATGGCAACGAGAATGTAGGGATTATTATGAGATTTTGGAAATGGACCCATAAAGTCAATACCCCAAATGTCAAATACTTCACATACTTGAATGACATTTTGTGGCATTTCATCATGTTGACTTATTTTTTAGGCCCTTTGACAAGCATCACAGGATTTGCAAAGAAGGTGTGCGTCTTTGAAAATTGTAGGCCAATAAAATCCAGCATCGTAAACTTCTCTTGCTGTGAGCTGAGGCCCATAATGCCCTCCTGTTGGTCCTGTGTGACAATGGTCTAAGATTTGACTAGCTTCATCTCCAAATACACATCGGCGTATTATTCCATCGGGACAACTTTTAAATAAATGTGGATCTTCCAGAAATTGTGTTTTATATCACTAAAGAATTTCTTTCGTTTTTGGTACGACAATCCTTTTTCAAGGAATCCACATACTAAGTAGTTTGCATAGTCTGCAAACCATGGAATTTCATTATAATCTATCTTCAATAGATATTCATCAGGAAAGTTGTCTTGTATGGCCGATTCATTTAGAACTTCTAATTCGGGATTTTCAAGACGAGAAAGATGATCAGCGGCGAGATTTTCTGCTCCCTTTTTATCTCGGATTTCAATATCGAACTCTTGTAAGAGTAAAATCCAACGGATTAATCTTGGTTTGGCATCTTGTTTCAAAAATAGGTATCTAAGAGCAGAATGGTCGGTATAGACCACCGTTTTAGCTAGAACGAGATATGAACGAAATTTGTCAAAAGCAAAGACAATAGCAAGGAGTTCTTTTTCAATAGTTGTATAATTCGTTTGTGCTCCTTGTAACATCTTACTAGCATAATATATAGGTTGAAATCGTTTTTCAATCCTTTGTCCTAAAACGGCTCCCATTGCAAAATCACTTGCATCACACATTAGTTCAAACGGTAGATTCCAATTTGGAGTTATCATGATCGGCGCATTAGTGAGTTTTTCTTTAAGAATATTAAAAGATTTAATGCATTCATCTGAACAGATGAATGGAGCATCCTTTTCTAGGAGTTTATTCATAGGAGTGGCAATTTTAGAAAAATATTTTATGAAACGTCGGTAAAAACCGGCATGCCCTAGAAAACTCCTAACTCCTCTAACATTGGTGGGATGTGGAAGTTTAGCAATTACATCTACTTTAGCTCTATCCATTTCAATTCCTTCCTTTGAGATTTTATGTCCAAGAACGATGCCTTCTCTAACCATGAAATGGCATTTCTCCCAATTAAGAACTAGATTTGATTGTTCGTATCTAATAAGCATTCGTTCAAGATTAACTAGACATGATTCAAATGTATCACCGAAGACTGAAAAGTCATCCATGAAAACTTCCATGCATTCTTCTATCATGTCGTGAAAAATCGCCATCATGCACCTTTGAAAGGTTGCATGGGCGTTATAAAGTCCAAATGGCATGCGTTTATAAGCAAAAGTACCATAAGGGCATGTGAACGTGGTTTTCTCTTGGTCCTCTGGTGCTATTGGAATTTGAAAATATCCTAAAAAACCATCAAGAAAACAATAGTAACTATTTCCGGCTAATCTTTTCAACATTTGATCAATGAAAGGTAAGGGAAAGTGATCTTTTCTGGTGGCGTCATTTAATTTTCTATAATCAATACAAACACGCCATCCTGTTACAGTCCTAGTAGGAATAAGCTCATTTTTCTCATTTGTGATGACAGTCATGCCACCCTTCTTAGGTACGTATTGAACTGGGCTTACCCATGGACTATCAGAGATTGGATAAATTAAACCTGCATCTAGCAGTTTAATAATTTCTTTCTTAACAACATCTTGCATATTAGGATTTAGTCTTCGTTGGCGTTGCACATACGTTTTATGACCTTCTTCCATAAAGATTTTATGTGTGAAATAAGAAGGACTTATTCCTTTAATGTCATGAATTTTCCATGCAATAGCTGGTTTATGAGCTTTTAGCACAGTAATGAGTTGAGATTTTTCATTTTCAGTAAGAGAAGACGATATTATTACAGGTAATTCAGATTCACCATGTAAATAAGCATATTCCAAATGGTTTGGAAGTGGCTTTAATTCTAATATCGGTGGTTCTTCTATCGATGATTTATATCGATATCTGTCTTCTTCTTTTAGCATTTGAATTTCTTCTGTTGTCGGTTCATATCCATTAGCCATAACTGTAGCTAACATTTCAGTTTCATCAATTGGTTCAGTTCCTTCTCCTAAAGAACATTCTCCTGTTCCTTGTAATTCTGGAAATTCTTCTAACAATTCTGCATGTGAATCTATAGTTTGAATATAATAACATGTATCATCTGCAGATTGCGGGTGTTGCATGGCTCTATCAACTGAAAAGGTAACACTCTCGTCCTCTATACTTAGGGTCAGTTTCTTACCAAACACGTCTATTATTGCTTTGGCCGTGTTTAAGAATGGTCTTCCTAATATGAGAGAAACTCGAGAATCTTCTTCCATGTCCAGAATAACAAAATCTACTGGAAATACTAAAGTACCAACTTTAACTAGCATGTTCTCCATTATCCCTTTAGGATATTTTACTGATCGATCGGCTAGTTGTATGCTTATTCGTGTTGGTTTCAATTCTCCAAGGTCTAGTTTAGCGTATAGTGAATACGGCATTAAATTTATACTAGCACCTAAATCTGCCAATGCTTATATTGAACTAAGACTACCCAGAAAACATGGAATTGTGAAACTTTCTGGATCTGATAATTTTTCTGGTATCTTATTCTACAGCACTGCAGAACAATTTGTATTCATAGTAACAGCCGAGAGTTCTTCCATTTTCTTTCTATTTGTGATTAGATCTTTCAAGAATTTAGCATATCTAGGCATTCCTGAAATCACATCATTGAAAGAAAGATTGATATTTATCTATTTAAACATATCCAAGAATTTAGATTGCTCGGCTTCAAGTCTCTCTTTCTCATTTTACTCGGGTAAGGAAGTGGTGGTTGGTATGGTTTAACATAAGGTTTAGCCTTAATTGTGTTATCTTCATTAACCTTTTCAACTACCGGTTCTGTTTCCTTATCTTGTTCAGATTGTGGTTCTTGTGGAGTAGGAATAGCTTCATCAGAAATTACAGGCATTTCAGGTGGTTTAAGTGTAATATCACTTCTTGTGGTAATGGCTTTAGCTGTTTCATTCCGGGGGTTAGCATTTGTATCACTAGGTAAACTTCCCGATTTTCTTTCATCTATTAACCTTGCTAGGTTACTTACTTCTTGTTCCAAATTTTGAATAGAAGCTTGTTGATTTCTAAATGCTTGAGCATTTTGTTCATTGGTTTGTTTCTGAGATGTGAAAAATTGAGTTTGAGATTCAACTAGCTTTGATATCATGTCTTCTAAATTTGGTTTTTTTATCATCGGTTTGTGGTGGTTTATTTTGAAAAATAGGTCTTTGCTGGTTGTAAGTATTATTGGATACTTGCTAATTGCTGGGACCTTGTTGGTTGTTGTATGGAACATTTCAGTTATAGTTCTGGTTTTGATTGTAGATTGGTCTTGGAGGTTGATAATTATTCTTTTAATTATTTCCAGGCCTTTGGTTTATGTATGAAACATTCTCTCTTTGTTCCATTGTTAGTTCAATACTGAGACATCTTTTGTCAAATGTGGTCCTCCACACTGCTCACAACTAATTCGTATTGAGTGAATATCTTTAGTCATTTTTTCCATTCGTCTCTCGACAGCATCTATCTTTGCGGAAATGGAATCAAAGTCATGGCTAGAATCGGCTCTAGCTGCTTTAGATGATCTAACGATATCTTTTTCTTGGTGCCACTCATGTGAGTGGGAAGTAGTGTTATCAAGCGTCAGTTGTGGTTTTCTTCATAATAGAACCACCAGCTGCTATATCGATGTCTTTTCTTGTAGTGATGTCGCATCATTGGTAGAATATTTGTACTATTTGACAAGTGTCTAAACCATGTTGCGGACATCCTCTTAATAACTTTTCAAATCTTGTCCACGCTTCATATAGAGTTTCGTTTGGCTTTTGTGTGAACGTAACAATTTCTCCTTGAAGTCTCACGGCTTTAGATGCCGGAAAGAATTGTTTAAGAAAATTTTCAACTAAAACATCCCATGTATCAATCGCCCCTTCAGGTAATGATTCTAACCAATCTTTGGCTTCTCCCTTTAAAGTCCAGGAAAATAACATGAGATATATCTGTTCATCCTCTACTTCTCTTATTTTAAATAAAGTACAGATCCTATTAAAAGTACGAAGATGTTCGTTTGGATCTTCCTTCGGTGCACCACTAAATTGGCATTGATTAGTTACCATGTGTAGAATTTGTCCTTTGATTTCATAATCTGGCGCATTAATGACAGGTTGAGTAATTGCATGACCTTGGCCAGTGCGTTTAGCTCTCATTCGGTCTTCCATACTTAGAGGTTCCAGATTTTCCATGACTGAATTTGTTGAATCTGAATCACTAGAGTATTCTGATTTAATGGTTGGTTCCTCGACAATTTCTGTTTGAATGATTGGTGGTTCTGGAGGAAAGATTAGTGGTTCAGGATCTTTGAATTGTCCCTGAATATTCTCCGAATTCTCAATTGTGAGGTCGGGTTCAAAAAATGGATTATCAGAAATTTGAATTGGAGTACTTGGTCGACTGGATGATGATTCTAAAGAAAAATCAACGGCGACAATATTGGCTAGATGTCTTGATCGAGTTACAGGTGGTGAACGTATAAAAGGTGGTGAACGTTTTGCTCGGTGCATTCACTGAATATCCTATTAGTTATAAAAGATAAAAAATTATATAAGTTATCAAATTAATAGACTTTTCTAATTTTGCCCACGTTTCGAATAGCCAATAGATGCAGCAGGTAGCCAGGACCCTTTAAATCGGAAGCCCACAACTCGCCACTAACAAATCCAACTATTACTACGAACCAGAAAATTTTGGATGTCTATCAATTTAACCGCTTAAAATAATTTTTTCGTTTTGAAATTTTGAAATTTTAGAGAAGAAATAGAAAATTCTATGTCCTAAAACTAGAGCGAAGAGAAATAAGAAAGAAAAACAGCGCGTCGAAAAACGTCGAAAAACGTCGAAAAATAATAAAACGAACGTAGCGCGTCGAAACTTAAAAGTCTAAAAACTAAAAATTAAAAGTTGCGTCTAAAGATATTAAAGCTTAAAAGAAATACTATATCCCAAATGGCAATAACTTAAAAAGGTACTAAAATTTTAAAATGGCGTCGCAAAATTCTAAAGCACTTAATTCTTAGCCTAAAGAAAAAGCACTTAAAAGATTTTACGGCAAAGCCTAAAAATCTAGAAATAAAAATAACTACGGCAAAAACTATGACTTAAAACTAAATACGAGCAAAAAATACAAATATTACGAATAAATGATTAAAAAGGTACGAAATTTTAAAAATAAAACTTAAAGTTGTAAAAAAAACAATTTTTATAAAAATGTTATTTTTAAATTAATATTTTATAAAAGTATTAATTTTATAAGTAATAAAACTAATTAAAACCTAAAAATACAAATTTAATTAACTAAAACTAATTAATATTTTAATTAAAAACTAATTATTAATAATAAATAAATAAATAACCCTAATTTCGTAATTAATGCTGCAATGTTTGACCTGTCAGATACCTTCGCGAGTGCGGATGCCAACTGGCAAAAAGTACCGCGAGTGCGGATACCACAGATGCAGGTCAAATTTTTTTTTTTTTTTTTTTAGGCTCAGTTTCTATTTTTTTTTTACTTTTTATGTTTTGTTTTTTAATTTTCTGTTTTTATTTTATAGAAAATGTTTTATAATATAACTAAAACTTATATTTTAAATAAAAATCACTTATTAGTATTTTATAAATAAAAATACTTTTTTTTATATAGCGTTGCGCTTTCGGCGTTTTAGTTTCTCCGGCAGCGGCGCCAAAAATACTTGATGTGCGTAGAGGTGTATACAAAATAGTTATATTTTTACAAAAAAATGCTATTAAATATGATACAATTTTACACAAGATATTTATTTATTTATAGAATGGATATATCTAAACCTTGCTACAACACTTATAGGCAGTGTACCTAATCGTACAGTAGTGTAGTTTTTAGTAAGTCTGGTTCGTCCACAGGGAACTCGCCAAGTTTAACGCTATATTTTTAAAACTTATAATTGTAAAAATACAAAAATATATAAATAATATTATTATTATAAAAGGGGGATTTTACCGTTTAATGACCGGTTTGTCGATTTTAAAACTTTAGTCGCAGTTAAAACCTAATGTAAAATATTAAAAATATAAAAGACTTAATTTAAAGCGTAAAGTAAATGACAATAATAAAAATGCGATAAATTAAAATGAGATAAATTAAAATGCGATAAATAAAATGACGATAAATAAAATTGCGATAATTAAAAGTGCAATTAAATATGAAATAAAGGAATTATGCTTATTTAAACTTCCGTAATCATGATGTTTGACGTGTTGATTTTAGTTTATTACCATGGGTTAATTGTACCTTGTCCTGGATTATTCAATATGTCCGTCTGATTTTTGTCCATAACAGTCCATCAGTCATAAATATAAAGTGCGAGTGTCCTCGTCAAATTATCCTTATATCCAAAGTCAAATATTCCAACTAATTGGGGACTTAAACTATAATTACACCAAGTGTCCTTGTATATAATTCACCCCTGTTTTAATAAGTCCATTAACTATTAATTCATTCCCGTGTCCGGTTAAATGAACGATTATTAGTACTTATAAATATTCCGCCCATCGTGTCCGATCGAGTGTATATGGCTATTTATAGGTACGTCCAATTGTAAATCTTTATATTAAATTAACAAACTATCATTTAATTAAACAAATATAAAGCCCATTAATAGCCCATAGTCTAATTTTCACAAGTGTTGTTCTTTTGTCTAAACTCCAATTATGGTACAAAGCCCAATTACCCCGTCTTAATATTTTAACCCAACATCACGATTACTTTGGCTTAAATAAGCATAATAATAACTTAGCTACTAGACATTAATTTAAAAAGGTTGAACATAACTTACAATGATTAAAAATAGCGTAGCGTTACACGGACAGAATTTCGACTTACACCCTTACAACATTCGCTAACATACCCTTATTATTAAAATTATAATTATAATTATAATTAATATATATATATATATATATATATATATATATATATATATACGTTGATAGATGAAGAAGAAAAAGGTGTATCGAATTCAGCAAAATGCGTTGCCTTTTATAGGCCCCATCTGGATACTGTGCACTCCGCGAGTGCGGTTTTTCTTGCCTTCGAAGCTCTGCGAGTGCGGAGTTGTGGATTCCAGTTCACTCTTTGGATCCTAGCTTTGCCGACGATATTTAAAATATAAATATAATATATATATAATTTTAAGAATTATTTATATATTATATTATATTTATGTGCATAGTTGACTTATAATTTTCGGCCCGTTGCGTCGCGCGTTGAAAGTTGACTTAGGTCCCGGTTCCGGATTTTCAAACGTCCTTGTGTACTATTTAATATCTTGTACTTTGCATTTTGCGTCTTGTACTCTTGCAATTTTGAGACGTTTCTCATCAATAATTTGAACCACTTTGATTGTACTTTGTACTTTTTAGCTTTTTGGTCGTTTGCATCTTCAAATCGTCGAATCTGTCTTTTGTCTTCACCTTTTATTATTTAAACGAATATTACTTGTAAATGGAACAATTGCAACTAAAAGCTTGTCTTTCTTGAGGGATAATGCTATGAAATATATGTTCGTTTTTAGCATTATCAATGATAATATTAATAACAATAATAATAATAATAATAATAATAATAATAATAATAATAATAATAATAATAATAATAATAATAATAATAATAATAATAATAATAATAATAATAATAATAATAGTTTTAATGATAAAAATGTTAATTTTAATGAAGATGATAATATTACTAGTTATGATACTAATAATACTAATAATGATAATAATAATGTTATTAATAATAATAATACCTATAATAGTAATAATAATGATAATAAAGATAATAATACTTAATACTTAATAATAATAATAAAAATAATCATAATTGTAACCATAACCATAATAATAATAATAATAAATGACACTTAATACTTGTATTAGTAATAATAATAATAGTAATAATAATAATAATAATAATAATAATAATAGTATTAATAATAATAATAATAACAATTATATTAATAATAATAATAATAATGATAATAAACAATAATAAAATTTTATGATAAAGAGAGTTATACCCTCCTAAACGTCACCGATCATAATCGCCATTCATCATCACCGTCGTCCATGATCATCACGATCTTCATTATCGTCATCATCATACTCGATTCATAATCATAAAAATTATAATATTAATAATAATTATGATAAAATAATAATAATAATAATAATAATAATAATAATAATAATAATAATAATAATAATAATAATAATAATAATAATAATAATGGTAAAAGATATACCATCATCATTATCATTATCATCACATATTAACATTGTCATTACCATTAATACATATCATTATCATTATCATCGACATCATCACATCCTAACATCATCATCGATCATAATCATCTCGTCTTCAACATCACACCCGCATCATCATCATCTCAAACCATCATTATATATCATCATCCTATCATTTCAACATCATCATCTAAATTCTCACACATGATTATCATCATCTTGCTCTTCATCGTATGTCACCATCATCATCTCGTCTCATAATCGTCTCCACCATTTCGTCATCATCATAATCATATCTTTATTTGTAATACCATCACCGTTTCGATCATCAACATCGTTAACATCATCATCATACATCATACGTTTAACATTATCATAATCATAACTTAATCAAGGGATTATCATTATTACCATCACCAGTTTCTCGTCATCATCATCAATATTAAATTGTGACCATCTTCCTGTTCATTGTTTCTAATCTCTAACGCACTTCAGTATACCATCTATGGAATGTTTGGTGTTAGACCAGCTAGTACATAACGGCCTAAATGGATACAGCAGCCCGTCTTGCAAAGTAAAATTGGGTTTATTGTCCCGTTAACTTGATAGATGAAAATGCAGCCACGAGAGAAAGAAGGAAAAAAATATAAAGGGTTTCATTGGTTTAAAGTTGTCGGCCACAGAGGAAAAAGGAACATGTAAATGGCATCATCAAAAGTTCAAAACAGCTTTAATCCAAGACAAAATCGTGGGTTTCTTTTATCGTTATCATCAAAACAGGAAAACAATTTGCAGCAGCGATAGTAATTAAATGGGTTTGGTTTTGTTCTTCGATAGCAGTAAACAGATACCGTTTGAACAAGGAACAAAGATGGTGTTCGATCAGATTCATCCTCAATGAACTGTTCATCATCTTCTTTCTTAAATTCGTTATCAACATTCACCTTTTAATAATTGAGTTTCGATAGGGAGTAGAAATAATTCGATGGGTTTCTTTGTATGGTAATAGTATTCAGCAAGAAAGATAGAAATAACCAGAATACAATGGTTACAGGTTGATGATGGTTGTGTACAGGCTCGATCCAGAAGAGAAACAGGAAGCACGCAAATAGCGAGTAACATCTTAATCATCTTTATCACCTATTAACATCATCGTCTATATTACGTCCATTAACAATGAATTTTTATCATCATTCACCATTCATGAATCATCATTCAGTAGGAACAATAGCAGAAGGTATAGCAGTTGCAGGTTAAGGGATTTTGTTGGGGTGAGATTCGAATAACAGAAAAATAAAATATATAGCAGTAGGTGGTGTTCATCGTTGAAGCTGAAACAAACAGGTATCAAGTGGGTTTAATGATGGAACCGATGGTGGTGTGGGTGTTTGATGGTGGTCTCAGTTACAAAATAAAATGGCAGTAGTTCGATGTTCTTGATGGAATGGTTTTGTTGATGATGGTGGATCATACGATGATGGTGGTAGTTTGAGGAGGATGGTGGTCGATGGCAATAAAGAAAGAAGAAAGGGAAACGGGGAAAGTGGTGAGGGTTGTGATTCTCGGTTGGTAGTTACAAAGAAGCATGAAAGAAATTGAATATGTATATGTAATAATATATATATATATATATATATATATATATATATATATATAGTTATATATCTAGATGCAGACTACAATATATTGATAATAGAAAAAGAAGGAGAAAGGAATTTTAGTGGTAGGACACGAGAGGAGAAAAACAAAAGAAGAAAAAGGTGGTGCCTCAAAATTCTACACATATATATACAAATTCAGTTTCACTGATAATAAATAAAATAATATAATAATAATTTAGTAAACATGTTAATTAATCTTAGCAGCCGTTCAATTATTCTACTAATAGTTATCACGGAGTGCTAAATCGTGCTCCGTTGTTAATTCAGTGACGGATAAAAGTATACAGAAAAATTCCATATTTTTAAATTAACTATATTTATTTATTTTGGTCATTATGGTATAAAATTCGATCATTAATTTATTAAATAAAAATTACATCAACTGTCCCTCCCATTTATGGTTGAAATATAAAAAGTGTTAAAACTTATCAAATAGTTCCTAAATACATTTTTAATAAGCCTAAAATTTATAAAACTCATTTTCGTATCACCGTTTATTTTAAAATTACATAAGTTTGAATTGAACTTACCTAATTAATAATCGAAACATCTAACAAGTATTACAATCATTTATTATTTATTTTTAATATATTTTATTTATATATAGTTATGTTTTAAATAATAATTATTATAATATCATATTTTATTTTATTTTACATAGTTAATTTTAAATACGACAACATATAATGTTTCCAATTATTTTTCCAATTTTCCATTTATATATAAATATATATGTACATAAAAACACATAACTATTAAAAATTAATTGTTTGTGAATCGTCGAGAACGGTCGTAAGTCAAATGCATATATGAAACAGTTTAAAATTTTGAGACTCAACATTACAGACTTTGCTTATCGTGTTGAAACTATGTGAAGATTAAGTTTAAATTTGGTCGAAAATTTCTGGGTCGTCACACAGCAGGAGCAGAAGTAGAGCCTGAGGGAACAGAGACATCAAGATCACTGTCTGATTCAGGCATAGAAAATGTAAAGTTATTCCAGTCAGCATCAGCAAGAGATAGATTTGCACCAGGGTCCACACCATATTGTTGAAGACAAAGGTTGGACGATCTAACTTTGTTTCTAGCAACACCCATGGAAATTTGATTGACACTTGATCGAACATCGGCTTGAAGATCAGCCATTCTGTGCATTGTCTCAACCATTAGAACATAAGCAGTAGCATGAATCATCGTAGCCATTTGATGTTCATATGACTCCACCCTCTCTTCCAACATTCTATTCTCATCATTCAGGAATCTATTCCGTGATCTCTCAAGTTCCAATTCAGCTTGAAGGCGAGTGATATGATCAGTATACCCATTGTGAGAGATAATTCTCTTCTTTAATTCTTCTTCCTCTTCATAATACTGCCTGATAGCATTAACTGCCAAGTCAGCAAAGGAATTTGTCTGACATAGTTGGGTTTCAATAGCTGATAATACAGCCAGCACGTCGAATTGCTTCAGCAACATTATCAATGATGGTTTTCCTGATGGTCTTTGTAATATCAGGGATGATTCTTACAACTGTCCTCTAGACAGCAAGGGTAGATAACCCTTCCATTTCAGAAACATCAACTGCAGTGGTTGATGGTTGTGCAGTAACAGCTGGAATAGGAGTACCACTGTGGGGTGGTGGAGGTGGAAGGTCAGAATCTGACTCATCACCAGGATCACCGTCATTTTTACCTTCACCCGAAGGCTTAGAACTACTTGTATCCTTATCAGCGTCATCAGCAGTAAGATCCACTGGTTTGTCTTTGGAGCCAACAGTATTATCATGAACTACTAGCTCGTCCTTACAAGTACCTTTATCAGCATCAGCATCACCATCAGAAGAAGAAGATGATGAGGAAGAAGCTGGTGAATCAGAAGGTACTGACGAATCAGGAATATCTTGTATGACAACCTTACCAGTATCTGGATTATAGATGAACTTGAGAGGCCTCCATGTATCAGGCCATGAGGAGGCAACAAGAGCCATACCAAAGAAGTGGTAGTATGGCTGCTCGTTAAAGTAATCCAGCATGGCCAACCTCTCATACAATTCCTCTCTTGCTGGTTGGTCCAATTGGGCAAGTAGCTGAGTCAGCTCCTCATCAGGCAGTTTGCTGGCTGCAACTAGAGCACTTTGTGGATCAATAGTTAGCTGGTATACCAGGAGTGCGATTTTGGGAGCAATAGATACTCCCTTATAGAAAAATTTGAGCACAACTTCATCTAGATCTGGTACCTTGCAAACATACTTAGGATGTTCAGCAGAAACAACAGCCTTAGAAGATTCAGTAGTGGCAGCAGTATCGGTATCAGCATCCATTTGGTTTCCTGGGAACCAGCATCTGAACCAGGGATGACAATAATACCTGCTGCATTAGGAGTAATGGTTTCAAAAACCTTTCGAGAATAAGCAGCATTTGCAGCAATGCGTTCATCAGTCAATACAATATCACCCTTTGTTGTGGTGGTTCTGCCATTATTGAAGATTGAAGATGAATGCTTTAAGAGTTTGAAGATTTGGGGATTTGAGAGAGAATGGGAATTTTGAAAGTTTAATAACTGAAGGTTATTATGGAAAATTGATCACCCTTTGCAACCTTTCGGATTGGTGGAAAAAGTGCAGGAGAGAGAAAATGGCAACTGTTATCTGCAGGCGCGTGGGCAGAATTGACAGACTGGCATGTTTTCGAGGGACATCAGACTGTTGACATGACGTTTAATCGGCTTGGATACTCATCACTCCCATTAAGCATTAAATGCAGTTGGTTTTAATTCAAAATTGAATTTGAAGACCACAAAATAAATTTCATATTGACTACAAAAATTATTTTGATACATTTAATATGTCGTGTATTTAATTTAAATCATTGGAGTTAAATAAGGTCCATTTTTAAGGTATCAACTGAATGTTGTGAGCTATTAATTACTTCATTTTACACATAGTATAACCATTTGTAAAAGACCTTGTTGTGCTGAATGTTTTACATATAGGCACTAAGCAAAAGATTGTGGCTTACTGGTTTGCCCTATATGCTGTTGAACCAGCACACCAACAAAGTTGTCTTTTATTTTTAAAGTTCAAGCATACCCAGCTCAGAGATGAGGTAGTTAAAATGTTTATCATCTAAGGGCTTTGTGAAAAGATCTGCTAACTGATGGTCTGTTGAAATGAAGTGAAGCTCCAAATCTCCATTTTGAACATGATCCCTTATGAAATGATATTGAACATCAATGTGCTTTGTCCATGCGCGCATCACAGGATTGTTAGTAATGGCAATTGCACTGGTGTTGTCACAGTAGATTGGAGTTTTTGTAACATGAACACCATAGTCCTTCAGCTGGCTTTGCATCCATAGTACTTGAGCAGTATAACTACCAGCAGAAACATATTCTGCTTCAGCAGTAGATGTGGACACAATATTTTACTTTTTACTGGTCCAGCTGACTAGCCTACCACCCAGTAATCGGCAACCACTAGTCGTACTTTTCCTGTCTATTTTACACCCTGCAAAATCAGCGTCCGAATACCCAATTAGTTCAAAATCCTGGTCTTTGGGATACCAAAGTCCACGTTTGGTAGTACCTTTCAGATACCTAAATACCCTCTTTACTGCCAGCAAATGTGACTCTTTAGGATCAGCTTGATATCTGGCACAGAGACATGTGAAAAACATAATATGTGGTCTACTGGCTGTGAGATAAAAGTAGGGACCCAATCATACCTCTATATTCAGTTATATTGACAGGTTCACCATTGGGATCAGCATCTATTTTGATGGATGCTGCCATTGGAGTCCCTATATCTTTTAAACAGGTCAGACCAAATTTATTTAATATATCATTGATATATTTATCTTGACTTATAAAAATACCATCATCAAGTTGTTTAATTTGTAATCCAAGAAAATATTGCAAATCTCTTTGTAAACTCATTTCATATATCTTTGACATAAGTTTTGAAAACCTTTGACAATGTTTTGCATTTTTAGAACCATAAATAATATCATCCACGTATATCTGTACCAACAAGAGATCACCATCTATCTCCTTTGAGAATAGAGTGGTATCAATTGTTCTAACCTTAAAGCTTAAACTAGTGAGATACATGTGAAGTGTCTCATACCATGCTCTAGGTGTCTGTTTCAGGCCATAAAGAGCTTTGTCTAACTTGTAGACATGGTCTGGATATTTACTGCTTACAAATCTAAGAGGCTGTTTGACATAGACTTCTTCTTGCAGCTTCCCATTTAGAAATGCAGATTTAACATCCATATAAAATACTCTAAAGTTCATCTTAGCAGCATATACCAAGAATAATCTGATTGCTTCCATCCTAGCCACTAGTACATATGTCTCTCTATAGTCCAACCCTTCTTCCTGTCTAAACCCTTGAGATACCAATCTAGATTTGTTTCTGACCACAATCCCATCTTCATCTATTTTATTCTTAAACACCTACTTGGTACCAGTGATTTTCTTTTTTTCATCATCTGGTTTGGGTACCAAAGTCCATACTTTATTCCTATCAAACTAGGAGATCTCTTCTTGTATAGCTCCTGCCCAGCTAGGATCTTTCATTGCTTCTTCAGGATAAGTAGGTTCAATGGTAGATACAAAATTTACATGCATACAAAAATTGCTGGTTGCATGTCTCCTTGTCTTTACACCACTAGCCATATTACCAATAATCTGCTTAATTGGATGCTCCCTTGTCCATCTAGTGTTATAAACAGGTGAGCATGTCGTGGAACACACAGCATCTTGATCATTAGCTGGTTCATCTATCTGCACAATAATAAAATACAGCTGTTCATTGTTAGTGGAATCAGTACCAGCTTGTGATACTTCAGGACCAGTAGACCTCTGCCCAATTTGTAAAACTTCAATAGAGCCAGTAGGTCCACATGGTTAAGACACAGATGAAGCAGAATATTCCATCTCATCTTCAGAGAACCCAGCAGTATGGATTGGAGAGGGAGTTGCTGCTGGTTCTTCTTCATTATCTAGAGCTTGCTGAGTAGGCTCTTCAAACAGTAGTTCCTCATCCTCTTGACCAGAAGATGAAGTGGGAGCAGTTTCATCAAATGTGACATTTATGGATTCTTCAAAACAATCCCATCTTTTGTTGTAGACCCTATATGCCTTTGACATGTTGGAATATCTAAGAAATATTCCTTCATCAGCTTTAGCATTAAACTTACCAGGCTGATCCCTATTGTTTAGGATGTAACAGGGAGTGCCAAATACATGAAGAAATGAAATTGAGGGTCTCCTTCCTTTGAGAACTTCATAAGCAGTTTTCTGATGTCTTTTCACTATTAAAGATCTATTCTGGGTAAAACATGCAGTATTCACAGCTTCCGCCCAGTATGAATTTTTCAACCGAGACTCAGCCAACATAGATCTTGCTGCTTCAATAAGAGTTCTGTTTCTTCTTTCTGCAACACCATTTTGTTGAGGTGTTCTCACAGCAGAAAAGTTTTGTGAAATACCTTTGTCAGCACAAAATTCTTCCAGTGTTGCATTTCTGAATTCTGTACCATGATCACTTCTTAGCTGCTTCACCAATTACCCATTCAATAATTCCAATCTTTTGATGAAGTTGATAATTTCATCAGCAGCTTCACTCTTTTGCTTAAAACAGAATACCCAAGTGTATCTGGAATTTCATCAACTATAACTAGTGTATACATCTTCCCATTACAGCTGGCCACATTAACAGGACCAAAAAGATCCATGTGAAGCAAGTGAAATGGTTTCTCAATAGATGAAATCTGCTTTGACTTAAATGATGCATGATGATGCTTCCCTTTTTCACAACCAGAACACAATCTGTCCTTCACATAAGACATTGTGAGAAGCCCAGACACCAAACTTTTACTTGATAATTTTTGAATATCTTTGAAGTTGAGATGTGAGAGTCTCTTGTGCCATAACCACTTGAGGTTATCTGCTGCCTTTGAATAAAAACAGGTATCAGTTGTTGTGACTGCTGTGTTCATGTCAATTTGATACATATTTTCATGTCTTTTTGCTGTCAGCAGTGGCTTCCCTGTCTTATAAAAAATAGTGCTAATTTTCCTTCTGAATTGGACTATCTTACTTTTGCTTTTCAGTTGGCTTATGCTAAGTAAGTTATGTTTAAGCCCAACGACATATGCCACATTTGAAAATGTAACATTTTCATTTGTTAAAGTACCAAAATCCTTTGTATAACCCAACAAATTATCTCCATATGAAACAACTGGACCATCTTTTTCGTGATAGTCCAATAGTAGGGACTTACATCTGGTCATATGTCTTAACCATCCACTGTCGAGATACCAGATTTGCTTGTTTCGAATGCCCTGCACAGTAGCTAAGAGATTAGTTATTTTTAGGAACCCATCCGAGGATGGGTTCTAGAAGGGTCATCTTCCTTTCTGCTGGTCTGCTTGAAGAGGCAGTAGCAGATGGGGATTGGGTTTGAGTATACTGGTTAGCCAAGTGAGCTTTGCTGCCACATTTGTAGCATTTTCTCACTTTTGTTCTTGGTGACTTGTCATACACAGATCTGATGGGTGCAGTACCACCAGGCCTACTTTGAGATATAGCTGCTATGAGCTGGTCAAGCTTAACAGTCATTATCTCACTGATAGACGACCCATCACGTGATTCCACAATTTAGTCCACTTTAACTTTCCTTAAGGGTAGCTTTCTTCTTGGAACCAGTACCATAATCATGGTATACTGCTTTGCCTTTGTCATTTGACGAGCCAGTATGGGAAGTTACTGGCTTGTCTGCTGATACTGGTTGACTAGTATGAATTTTGATTACTGCCTTGGATTTGCCGGTATTGCATTTTGCTAGCTTGTCTGCAGTTACTGGTTGACTAGTACAATTTTCATCAGCTGGCTCAGCATTGGTGGAACTCGAACATGAAGGGGAATCAGTTGATTTTAACTTTCTTCGATTGTTTTCAGTGATTTCCCTTTTATACGTCTTTCTTTTGGAGTCATGTAGTAGATGCTTGAGGGGTCAGTAATCTCAACATTTGAGGTACTGGCTTCTCTTGCTCTTTCTTCATCATCAATTATCTCTTTCATGGTAGGTGGTGGGATATCAGTGGATCTCACAAACCATTAACTATCTTAGCAAAAGTATTTGGCAAGACAGCATTAGGATCAGTTTCAAGCATAGGGTCCATGAAAGCGACTTCAGCATGAGCAGCAGTAGCAACATAGTCACCAGCAAAGAATGCCTCAAATTGGGTTGGCACCTGCTCACTAATGCACTTTGTTGTGCGTTGAGCAGATGTACACAAAGAGGCTACCAAATTTTTAAGGTTAGTAAGCTGGTTCTGGACTACTGCTGCATCTGAGTGAAGAGTTTTTAAAGCATAGTTTTATTTTTCAAGTTTAGAAATTTCATCTTTCAAAATCTTAATTTCATCAGATTTGCATTTAAGTTTTTCATTTAAAGATTTAATTGCAGTTTTGAAAACTTCTTCACGTTTGCTGCCTCTGCTTAAATCAATTCTCAGGTAGTCAAACATTTCAGCCTTTTCATCATCAGTATAAGTTCCAAAGTTATCAACCTTATACAGCATTTCAGATTTCTATTGAGGCGAATCTCTTTCAGATCAGCTTCCCTCATATCAGCTAGAAATGTGCTACCACTTTCTTCCTCTACTAAATCCTCTACCTCTCTGGCCATTAAACACAACTTTTTACTAGCAGCATAACCAACACACTCTTCATCAGTTTCACTATCAAAAGATGAAGATGAGCTGGTCTCATCCCAATCATGATGTTCAGCAACTAGAACCTTTTCTGGTTTCTTCTCCTTTTTACCAGTCTTTGAATTTTCTTTCATTTGGGCCTTCATTGCCTTGCACTTGTTCTTGTACTTTTCAGCTTTTGAAAAAGACTTAGCATGTGATGAAGGTTTTCTGGACATGCTTTTAGATGCAAAGTGTCCTACCTTTCCATAATTATAACACTCAGATTTGGGGCCCTTGACTGATTTATTACCATACCTAGCACATGGTTTCTTACTCTCTTTGTATGGCTTGCTGGTTGTATTACGATTGAATTTTTGAACTTCCTAGCCAACAAAGCAATACCATAAGCAAACCCTTCAACAACATCATCATTACTACTTTCATCAGACCCAGTACCACTACCCTGATCATCTTCAGCTATCTCTTCTTCTTCTTCTGCCATCAACTTTTGAACCAGTAAAGCTTTTTGAGCTTTCGTTTTAGCAGCAGCAACAAGAGCAGTATCATCTGATATTACAAATTTTGAAGTGGTGGGGGCAGATTTAAAGTTTTCTTTTGGATTAAGTTCAAGTTTGGCATGTGCCTTTTCATGGTTCCAAAGTATGCCATATAGAGATGACATGTCAAAGTTCTTTAAAGTCTGTGTGGTTCTTAAGAGGTCAGTAACAGGTTTCCATGTAGCAGACAGTGAGTCAATGAATTTGTTGACATGTTCAAAATCAGTGTACTTGATTTTCAAGGTATCCAGGTCAGCAATTAAGGAGTTAAACCTAATGAAGGTTTGCTTAAGGGTCTCACTCTTATAGGCAAAGAACATTTCATATTCTCTTTTCAAAGCGATGATCTTATTTTGCCTAACCCCATCCTTACCATCGTATGTTACATCTAGATAGTCTAGAATGGCCTTAGCAGTTGGTTTTCCCATAATTAGTTTGAACACATGGTTAGGTAAAGTTATAGCTATCATGGTTTTGATCTTAGGGTCAAGTCCAACACGACGTTTTTCCTCATCCACCTATCTAGATGGGGGAAGAAAAACTTCTCTGCCAGGGATAGTAGGAGTATCTGCTTTAGCAGGAACATTATTAATTGTTTCAGTAGGGATGAATGGACCATCTGTTGCAATACCAGATATAAGTGGGTCAATAGACTCAAGGTGGAACATGAACCTAGCTTTCCAGGTTGCATATTCATCTTCATCAAATTTAGTTGGTCTATTGGTTGAACCATTTTCAAGGTAAGCTTTGTTTGAATATGCAGTCATGAGAGAATTCAGATCCAAGATATGAGATTATCAAGACTAAAGCTCTGATACCAGTTGTTAGTCCCTTGATTAACAACAGGAGTATTGTAGAGCGGGGTGAATACAATTCTTTTTAAATAATTTAAGTGTTATCACAATTTAGTATTCAAACATGCTATTTAAATAAGAGTCAAAGGTAATTTTCAACAATTAGTCTTTATTGATATGAATCACAAAGAATCACAACTGTTCTTGCCGAAATAACAGTTGGTTAAATACAGATTACACCTAGATTATAGCTATAGAGGATATCTTAAGCTATTACACGTTTTGGACTCTATTTAAATAAACACACACCACTAGTTATTACAATAGTGAATACTTCTATTTATAGCAATCCGTTTATCCATGTAATTGATCCATTGTCCATTGGTACATAGGTTGTCTGTACATGTAGGGACAACTGCATCAGAGAGCATTCTCTCTTCTTTCCTCTTTGGTAGCTATTTGTAGGAACACCTCAATTCGGTTTGGCACCACTATTTGATTAAACAAATAGAATGTTGAGTTCCCTAGGCATTGACAAAGTATTAAACATGTCTACACATGCGTTAAACTTCTGCATTCCCACGCGGTCTTGTAAGGTCACTTGTCAGCTGCCGACACGTGTCCTTTTCTGTTCAACTTTATCTTCGACTTCTGTTGAATAGTGCAATTGATGTAGACCACTCAGGAAACCACTATCATTGTAATGGAGCATAGCTGTCTTCGTGTAGTATGCTGGTTCTTTTATGCTGGTTCTTCTATGCTGAGTCACTTGATCTTTATGATTTCTTGGGCACTTATCCTGTGCTAAATGAAGAATACTGTCTACCTTGTGCTGGTAGACTAGGCAGCATACTTAAACACTCGACACAGCAACAATTGATGTCTATACATAACTAAACCTATGCTGGCTGCACATGACATTTAGTGTACATAACTGCTGTTTTTTCATAATTAAATCCTTAATAATTTTAGGGACTTAACAATCCCTTTAAACTAGTGTCTCTTCATGTGCACTATATACACATGCAATGTCTTGTTCAGTCGGCCTTCTCATATACCTTATGCGATATAAGTCGATGACACATTTACAAAAGTTTTCAAGACATAGTATTGATGATTGTTCGCTCATTTGTAGATACTCATCGAACATATCCGTAGTCGTTCCATACACTAACTGGCATAGGGCCGAAGTGCATTTTTTAGAATAGTAAAAGATTGTCTACCGAGTGCGCATAACATTCAGCAAAATACTTAAAATGATCGAGAATATTATCACTAGAAAATTGAGATATACCATTTGAAATTCTGATGAACAATTGATGACTCATATGGAAACGTCTTTTAAACTTGTGAAGTGGAGATATTTTGGAGACTCGGAACAATAATCATTCCATAAATGTTGCGTTGTAACATCTCATTCTTTTGTAATGTATGCTCGAGATCTAGGGATATGCTCCAGTTCATCAATTATATACTCTTGTGCGACTAGGTAATATTATTAGTTTTTACCCGTAATGTGTTCATTTCCTTAATATATTACATCTTTCAAATTCAATGGTGATTATATGAGGATTTAGTGGAGTCATGGACCCCATTCAATATGCATAAATCATATTTAATATTTAATTATCATTATTTTTGCACTAAATCTGTGAATCGGACCTTTTTGCACTAAAAGTATAATCGGGATTCTTTTGCACTAAGGGATTGTTTATTTTTTTCACTAATATGGATATAGATGGCAAGATGTATATAGAATGATTATATCTATTAATCAGTGAAATTATAGTGTACTTTACTTTTTTACTGAATATACAGAATGAATAATAAAAAGGAGAATTTTACCCCTAATTATATAATAATTTGATCTTAGTTAGAAACTATGTTGAATACCTCATCACTTTATAAAAATATCAACTATATTGTTCTAAATTATTAACAGCTTCTTATAAATAGGTTAAACACAAATTTTATCTAACAACAATCAAATCAAAAATGCATCTGAGCCTCAGTTCATCGAAATATGGCTAACAACTAAATAATGAGGGAATCAAATATTCACAAATAATAATGATGATAAAACCCAATATATATTTCAAAAAGCTCAATATTTGATTTAATTCCACAATTTTATTTGAACGAACTGAGAAAAATACGATCCTAATTTTTTTTTTTTTTTGAACGGCAAATGTATTTTTATTACGCCTCTAGTAAGATACTAGAAGGCAACAAAGCAAACATACAAATACAAACTTACAACGGCTTCAATAGCCAATTGTTATAATTAACTTTATCTCTACTTCTATTATAGATCCAAACAAAAGAAGTAGAACGAATAAGATCAAATAAAGCGCCTTTATCTAGTGTCTCGTCTTGAAACACAACACCATTTCGAAAACGCCACATCAACCAAAAATAGGCACCACAATACAATAGGCCCGAATTTTGTTGTTATTGGGTCTGGCCTACCAGAATATCCATTCATCCAATTAGAAAAAATAGGTAAATCGATATCAATCCAGATTATGATTTTACGCCATAAATCCTGAGCCAAATCACATGTAAAAAACAAATGTTTCGATTTTCAATTTCTCGATTGCAAATTGCACAATCGATGCCTTGGAGAACGATGTCACACCGTTGAAGATTCCATCAAGTTGGAATACGATATATATCAATTCGCCACAGGAGTATGTTAATCTTAGCTGATAATTCATTCATCCATCTTGTTTTATGATTTGTATTAGGTAACGTTTGATCATCAATGAATTTTCGTGTACTACAAATTTGAATTCACTCGTGTTACCGATAGACCAACTGTAGCTATCTTTATCTTCTGTGAATTGCAATTGTGGAAGTAGATTTGGATGTGTGAAGTAGGTTAAATAAAAAAGGAAACAATGTAAAATTAATTTGGAGATTAAGTCAAAGCTTGGAGAATAAGTCAAGCTTGGAAGACAAGTTTTACTTAAGGAACAACGAGTTGATATTTATGGAATGTTTCTTGTACTTGAAGGCCAAGTTAAACTTGTGCAACAACGTTTTAGGTTTAATGCTTCCCTATAAATAGACCCTTAATCTCATTGTAACTTATCACAAATTCTATTAATAATATCTCTCTAGTTTGGTCTGTGGATTAAAGTAACCAACCATTGATTACATATAACCACGTTAAATCATTGTGTTCTTAATTTTCTAGTTTTTTGTCTTCGTTTGTCTATAGTGGGTTGGGTAATCTTTTGGAATTACCCTTATTGTTGGGTCGTAAATCCTAATAATTGGTATCTAGAGCTCAAGGTTTTCGAGTTGGGAAGATGGCGGAAGACGAAAAATTTAGAATTGATAGGTTTGATGGAAAAGACTTCGGCTTTTGGAAGATGAAAATTAAAGATTACTTGTATCAAAAGAAGCTACACCAACCCTTGTTAGAGTTCAAACCCGAAGGCGTGGATGATGCCGATTGGTCTCTTTTGGATCGCCAAGCTTTGGATGCGATTCTTTTCTCTCTCGCCAAGAACGTTGCATATAATGTTGTGAACGAGAAAACAATGTTTGCATGTTTGAAGGCTCTCTCTAACATGTATGAAAAACCTACGGCGGCGAATAAGGTTTTTCTTATGCGGCAGTTGTTCAATACGAAGATGAGGGAAGGTTCGAGTGCAACGGATCACATCAACGAATTCAACAATATTATATCAAGACTTGAATCGTTAGATCTCAAGTTTGATGATGAACTAAGAGCACTAATCTTGCTTTCATCGTTACCGGAGAGTTGGTTGGGTATGATTACCGCAGTTAGTAGCTCTATGGGAACTACTGAGCTAGCGTTTGAAGGAATTAGGGATTTGATTCTCTGTGAAGACACTCATAGGAGAGACTCAGGGGAATTGTCATCCGGATCCTTGTTAAGTGCCGACAACCGGGGTAGGAAAATTGATCGTGGTGGTAAGAAGAAGGGTAGGAAGAAGTCAAAGAAGCGGTATCCATCAAAGGACCCAAGTGAAGCTATTTGTTGGGGTTGCTATCAAAAGGGACACTTTTAAAGGAATTGTAAAAATTCTTCTGCAAAAGGTGTTAACTTTACCGCGAAAGATACGGATGATGCACTTTTGTGTAGTGTTGAAGATTCGGTGGAGTCTTGGATCTTAGATTCGGGAGCTTAGTTTCATGCCTCACCCACTAGGAGTTTGATGATGAATTTTTGATCGTATCAAGGTAAGGTTAGATTGGCAAACAATAAAAAGCTTGATATTGAAGGTATAGGAGATGTAGTATTGAAGACTAGTCTTGGTTCTAAATTTGGAATTTGAAAGACGTGAGGTTTATTCCTAAGTTGAAAAGGAAGCTTATCTTAGTTGTTCAATTAGATGAGGAAGGTAACATGGTTACTTTTGAAAATCACCAATGGAAGGTGGTTAAGGGTAGTAGGGTCGTGGCTCGTGGACATAAAAGGGGAACTCTTTATACGGTTGAGGTGTTTGATGAAAACACTATGGTTGCTACGGTTGATGTTGAAGATAGTTTTACTCTATGGCACCGAAGGCTCGGGCATATGAGTGAAAAAGGTATGAAGATGCTTGTTTCTAGTGGGAGGATTCCAGATTTGAAGAAAGTGTTACTTGGGTTTTACGAACCATGTATATATGGGAAGCAAAAGAAGGTGACTTTTGGGAAATCGGGGAATGCGCCCAAGTTGGAGAAATTAGAGCTAGTTGATACGGATGTGTTTGGTCCAACAAATGTAGAATCACATGGAGGTTCGCGCTATTATTTCACCATCATTGACGACTCCACTCGAAAGGTACGGGTTTATTTTCTTAAAGCTAAATCCGATGTATTTGATACATTTGTGAAGTGGAAAGCTATGGTAGAGAATGAAACTAATTTAAAGTGAAGTGCTTAAAGTCGAATAATGGAGGAGAATATGGTAGTCTTGAGTTTAAAGACCATTGTGTAAAGCTCGGTATTAAGATGTTAAAGACGGTACCGGGGACACCGCTACACAATGGGGTCACCGAACGTATAAATCGTACGTTGAATGAAAGGGCTAAGAGTATGAGACTACATGTCGGTTTGCCTAAGATGTTTTGGGTGGATGCGGTTAGTACGGTGACTTATTTGATCAATAGGGTACCCTTAACACAATTGGGTTTCCGAATTCCCGAGGAAGAATGGCAAGGTAAAAAGGTAATTTATGGTCATCTTAGAATCTTTGGGTGCATTGCATACGTGAAAATCAAGGATGCGGATAGAGATAAGCTTGAGGCTAAGTCAAAGAGGTGTACTTTTATTGGTTACGGTTCGGATGAGATGGGTTATCGATGTTGGGATAACGATGCTAGAAAAGTTGTTCGTTCGCGTGATGTTACCTTTGATGAAGATTCAGTTTATGGCAAACCGGAAATGGAGAGTCCTAAACCGGATTATGTTACTTTTGAAAATGTTTCAATTGATGATCTTGGAGGTTCTAGTGGGAGTTCGGGTAACAATGAATTGCCGAATAATGGTGAGGAGTCACAAAGTGCTAATGATGAAGATGGTTAGGAAAGCGGTGAAAGTTTCGAACATAGTGGGGGTTCTAGTGATGAGGAGGATGATGATGATAGGACCGGCCCAACCATACCGGTTGCTCCTACACTAAGACGTTCTACTAGAGTGCCCAAGCCTAATCCTAAGTATTCTTCATCAACAAACTACTTGCTCTATACCGAGAATGGTGAACCCGAGAGTTACTTTGAGGCGAGACAATCTAAAGAATCCATACAACGGAAGCTTGCCATAAAAGAAGAGATGGGGTCACTTGAGAAGATAAAAATTGGTCACTAGTAAAACTACCTCATGATAAAGGGTCGTTGCAAAATAAATGGGTATAGCGGCTAAAGAATGAGTTGGATGACAAGAAGAGGTACAAGGTTTGGTTGGTGGACAAAGACTTTCAACAAAAGGAAGGAGTTGATTACAACGAGATTTTTTCACCGGTAGTTAAGATGACTACTATTCGGTTGGTACTTGCTATAGTTGCATCTGAAGACTTACATCTAGAGCAATTAGATGTGAAGACCGCATTCTTACACAGAGATCTTCATGAAGAGATCTATATGAAGCAACCCGAGGGCTTTAAGGTAAAGGGTAAAGAGAAGTGGTATTGTAAGCTAAAGAAAAGTTTATATGGATTGAAGCAAGCACCTCGGCATTGGTACTTAAAGTTTGATGAGTTTATGAAGAAGATTGATTTCTTAAGATGTGAAGCCGATCATTATTACTACTTAAAGAAATTCAAGTCTTCTTATATCATCTTGTAATTGTATGTTGATGACATGTTGATTGAGGGTTCTAACATGTCCGAAATCAACAAGTTAAAGAGGTTACTTACCCATGAGTTCGAGATGAAAGACCTTGGTGGAGCTAGGCAAATACTTGGGATGAGTATTGTGCGTGATCGTGTGAAAGGAACTCTATACTTGTCTCAAACTAAATACATTGAGAAAGTAGTAGAGAGGTCCAACATGGAGAATTCAAAGGCTCGTTCTATGCATTTGGGAAGCTCAATAAGCTTATCGAAACGTCAATCACCTAAAACGGAAGAAGACAAAGCGGAGATGGAAAAGGTTCCGTATTGTCACGACCCTACTTTTTCCGTTATCTTTTAATGTTTATTATTTAATGTCCGTTAATTGTTATTGGTGCCACGTCATTTCTATTACTTATATTATTATTTTAGTAATAATATATTAATTATTATGTGTTATATGAATATTTGTATTCGTATTTAAAATTGTACGTTTCTACGTGTCGTGGATTTCTGTCCGGCGAATCATTTCGGTTTTTAAACCAACGGTTAGACTTTTGAGATTTTTGAATCCCAATTATTTTAATTATGATATTTTTATATCATATGAGTATAAAAATTATTTTGTATATTTTATTTGTCGCGTGTACGTGTTCTTCCGAATTTTTAATCGCGTAGCCGTGTTTTCACGAATCGGGATCCGTTCGGGCTTACGGGCCATAATATTTTTCTGTTGTCATCAAAATGGACTAAATGGAGCCCACTCCATTTGTTGGGTTGGCCAAAATCCCCATGGAGGGGGGGTTATGTGTCAATTTTTGAAAGTTGTAATTACATGATCAAAATAAGCACACTACTTCATTTTAACCTAATTCATTTTATTTTTCTTCTTCTCCTCCCTTTTTCTCTCATCTTGGACGTTCACCACTTCCACCATAATCATCATTATCTTCAACAATTTTATACTTGAAGATTTAGGGCTTTTTATCTCATCGGGTTCTCCATTTCAAGATCTACAAGCTCATATCACTTGTTCTTGATTAGGGTATAAACCCTAACCCTAGATTTTTCAATTTTATTTAGTTTTACTGATTTTTATATGTATGATGATGTTATAGTACTTGTGTATGATTGTATTGTTGTTATTATGCGTAGAAATACTCGATTTCATATGTTTTCGGTTTGATTAGTTTTGGACAGCAGCTTTTTGGTTAAAATCAGTGAACTTAACATGGATTTTTGATTAAATAAAGTATATAGATGAGTTCCTCTCATCAAGACAATAGTTTTAGGCTTTGGATTCATGTTATTTCGATTCCCGAAACTAAAGTTATGATTAAAATGGTGTTTTCATGGAATTAAAATATAAAAACGAATGTGTTCAGGTTTTGTCCGACTTTGTGACCACTTTTGGAGTCTCTAGGGTGTACTAGTGTGTTAGGATTGATGATTGGATGAACTTTCATGTTCGGGTCATCGAAATTCGAGCCACGGATCACCCGGTATGACTAAAACATGTTTTTGAAAGGATTAAAGCTCCAAGTTGATTAATGGCTGTAGGTCACGACTTGGTGGCTGTTCTTGGGGTGTTCTTGAGCACACTAATATGTCAGGTGGGTTGGTTAGGAGAAGATATATATAAGACTCGCCGAAAACTGATTCCTGGGGCTCAAGTTATGACCCGATGAACTTTTAATTAAAACTTATGCTTATTAAATAAGACTTATGATATAAATAATAAATTTCATTATTAATAAATTACTTATGATATAAAAATTAATTATTCTAATTTAATACTTATGATATATATATTTATTATATCATTTATTAACTAATTATGATTTAATGAAACTTTTAATTAAACTTATGATTAATAATACGTTTATTATTAATGAAAAATACTTATGGTAAGTATTAAACTTATATTATGAGATTATTATAATAAGACTTATAATAAGGATTAATTAATTATTTAATTATTATAAGGCTTAGTTATTATTTAATTATAATTTTAATTATTAAATACTTATAATTTAATAATTATAATTAGAAACTTATGATATAATTAATAATTCATTATTAATTAATAATACTTATGATATGATTTAGAATCTATTATTAATTAATAATACTTATATTATGATTAATATTTAATTACTTAATTAAATACTTATGTTATACTAATTATATCATTTAAACTTATGTTAACTTTAATAATTCATTTTAATTTAATTAAACTTAAGTTATGACATAATTATACATTTATGACTTTAAATAACATTATAACCTATGTTATTATTATAACCTATACTTTAAAAATTAATGTTGATTATGTTTGACCAAGGTTGACTTTTGAGTTGACTTTCGGTTGACTTTGACTTTCAGTTGACTTTTGTTGACTTTCTAATTAAGGAAACTTTCCTAACTTATAAACTTTCCAAAAATAGCAACTTTCTAAATATGGAAACTTTCCAAAAATAGAAACTTTAAATAAAAACTTTCCTAAAATATAAACTTTTTTAAAATAGAAACTTCCTAAAATAGAAACTTTCCTAAAATGGAAACCTGCTAAAAATAGAAACTTTCTAAAAATAGAAAGTACGTGTCCTTACGCTGTTCTGATCAAACCGAAGCATGTTGAGTGTTGTTCTATGTTTACTTGCGACAAGTACTATAACTATCATATTAAGACTTGACCTAAGTTAGTTATTCATATCGACCTTCTTTATTTATAGGTCGGCGTTGTGATCATTCCTGATCACTTTACTTCGTTTGTTGTTCGCATTTTTGTGTGGTTACTTCATTTGCTTTAATTTGAGTTATAGTCCCATTTTTCTATTTTAAATCTTTTTGGGATGAGAATACATGCATTTTATTTTTACGTATTGGACACAAGTGGAAGTTGGTTTAAATTATTCATTGTGAGTCGAACAAAAATATTCCCTAATCTGGTAATTGTAATCACTGGTTTCTACTGGTGAACGCGAATCATATGGATAGATCTATCGGGTTTGACAACCCCATTTCGAGCTAGTCGCGCTAGCAATTTATAATCGGAATGTTTAGTACTTCGTATTTAGTTGAAGATACACTTGTTCGGTGTATATTATTTATTGTGTTTGGCAAGGATAAGTAAATGGTTAAGTGGTTACTAGGTGGCTCACGGAAAATGAAATAATGTTTTTATATGTTTTTTAGCATATAATTTTGTGGTCCAAAAAGGGGTTTTTATGTTTTCAAACATAACTTTTTATGGTTTAATTTAAATATTGTTTGCAATATTAAACCTATAATTCACTCGACATTTTTGTTGACAGTTACTCGCATGTTTTATTCTCAGGTTCATGATTGATTGCTTCCGCCGTGCTTAGAGAGTCTGCATATTTATGATGGCAACTTTTGTTAAACATTAACTTGCATTCTATTTTGATACATTTAATAGTGGATGTTGTTGAATTGTTTTGGTTAACTTTTGGTTAAGTAATAATGTATGGTTGTTCTAAACTTACACATTTTGGTAGGTTTCCTTTATAGGAAATCATTTTCAAATAAAGAATGCAAGGTTATTTATCAAATTCATATAGTGTTATGATCAAGCTGTGGGACCAAGATAACAATGGTCGTCAAGTGTACTTTGATGGGTCGTTATACGTATGCATCGGCCGCGGGAAGTGTTATGTATGCCATGGTTTGTACGAGATCGGATATTGCCCATTCAGTGGGAGTAGTAAGTCATTATATGTCTAAACCGGGGAAAGAGCATTAGGAAGCGGTCAAATGGTTGCTTCGTTACTTGAAAGGTACTTCTAATATGGGATTGTGTTTTACTAAAAACAATGTCATACTTAGATGTTATGCGGATACTAATTTAGGTGGATGTGATAATTCGGGGAAAAGTACTACGGGTTATGTTTTCACATCAGGGAAGACGGCGATTAGTTGGATGTCTCGACTACAAAGAAGTGTTTCTTTATCTATAACGGAGGCCGAATACATGGCTATTGCAGAAGCTACTAAAGAACTTGTGTGGTTGAAAGACTTCTTGTGTGAGCTGGGTAAAAGAAAAGACAATTGCGTCTTGTATTGTGATAATCAAAGTGCGGTTCATCTTGGGAAGAATCCGGTGTTTCATAGTCGTACAAAACACATCAAGTTGAGGTATCATTTTATTTGACAACATATAAAAGATGGTACCTTAATTTTGAAGAAAGTCCTTGGTTCAAAGAATCCCATGGATATGTGTACTAAGGTGGTGACGATAGACAAGTTGAGATTTTGCATAGCCTCAACCGGTCTTCTCATGAATTGATAAGAGAAGTTGATCTACTAGAGAGATAGAGAGTTGATGTTTGATTCTAACAAAAGGAGTTGAAGACCTTGTATCGAAAGTCTACTCATCCAACGTATGTGTTGAGTGTGCATGTTCTAAACGGCATTTTGGCGGTATGAATGGTGGTTTGACAATCTTGGTTAGTGTTGGGTTGAAGAAGATTGGGTTTTGTTTAAGTCTCCTTCAAGTGGGGGATTGTTGGATGTATGAAGTAGATTAAACAAAAAAGGAAACAAGGTAAAATTAACTTGGAGATTAAGTCAAAGCTTGGAGAACAAGTCAAGCTTGAAAGACAAGTTTTATTTAAGGAATAAGGAGTTGATATTTATGGAAGGTTTCTTGTACTTGAAGGCCAACTTTTGCAATAAGGTTTTAGGTTTAATGCTTCCCTATAAATAGACCCTTAATCTCATTGTAACTCATCACAAATTCTATCAATAAAATCTCTTTAGTTTGGTCCGTGGATTAAAGTAATCAACCATTGATTACATATAACAACGTTAAATCATTGTGTTCTTAATTTTCTAGTTTTTTGTCTTCATTTGTCTATAGTGGGTTGGGTAATCTTTGGGAATTACCCTTATTGTTCGGTCGTAAATCCTAATAGTAAATTCACCAGATTATTTAAGTATTCCTCATTTCTACCACCAATACAGTCTCGATTCCATATCCATTTCCAGTTGCCGTCAACAAATTTATCTTTTAGTGTACAAAACTTGTCACCAGCGATATGATATAACCTGTTGAATTGATTTTTTAAAACTTCCCCATTTAACCATTTATCCTCCCAAAACATGATAGATGAGCCATCTTTGACATTACAAATAATTGGATTAGAAGGGATCTGATTTGTCTGTTGGGCTGTATTGCATGACTTAATCAAATTAATCCAGATCCCATTTTTAAAACCCAGAGTATTATCCAATGCAGCCCTATTTCCGTAGACAGAAGCAATTACTTTCCTCCATAAGTGATTTTATTGTGTATGAAATCTCCAAATCCACTTAAACATTAAAGCTAAATTGAAAGCTTCCAAACTCCCAATTCCCAAACCACCTTTATCTAAGGAAGCAAGGATTGAATCCTACCTTATCCATGATATTTTCTTTGACTCATCATCACTTCCCCAAAAAAATGCTCTTCGCAGGCCTTCCAACACATGGATCACATTCTTAGGACATTTGAAAACTGAGAAATAGATACCAATACTTCCGAGAACAAATTTAATAACATTAATCGCCCACCAAAAGATAACAGTTTGCTTTGCCATAGAGATAATCTTTTTTTGAATTTGTCAATCAAAGGTTTCTAGTTTTTAATCAAGTTCATGTTGAAGCCCACTAGAAGACCTAAGTAAGTAAAAGGGAAAGTTCCCGGTGAACATCCTGAGTGGTTTGCCATATCGGTCATTTCCTGATCACTTACATTTATACCATAGACATTTGATTTAGAAATGTTTATCTTCAACCCAGACGCAAGAAAAAAGATATTAAATATTCTTTTAATGTTATCCATCTCATCACGATCCCATTCAGAAACAATCAAAGCATCATCGGCATAAAAGAGATGTGAGATGTTAATATTATCAACACCAACATTAACTCCTTTAATAACATTCAATTCAACCGCCTTTTTAATATCCAAGTGAAGTCCTTGCATAATTATTAGGAAAAGAAAAGGACTTAAAGGATCACCTTGACGAAGACTGCTTTTAAGATCAAATTCTCTAGTCGGACTTCCGTTAACCAATACCGATGTTCGTGAACACGTAAGACACATTGAGATCCAATTTCTCCATACCACACCAAATCCCAGTTTACATAACATACGATCCTAATCTGCTTTACTTTCTTCTTCACAACATCAAGGTAAAATTAACAAATATAATAAACTCTAAAACACATAGGCTATGTTTGGCACATAAACCACAACAAACAACAGTTTCATCAATTTCTTTAACCAAACCACAAAAAAACCACTTGTACCGATGATAAGCACGAGAGTAGGGGACAATGGTACATACATGAGTGACGAACGATGTGACGACAACCGTTGATTATGTGAAAATTCTGCTAGAACCACAACAATTTACGGTGGCTTATGAAATATGTGAGAAAATAAATGATATATTTTTTTTTCTCAAGAAGAATGGAGGTTGTTCAAATGAGAAAAAGGGTATGAATGGTAGCATAATGGGGCTATTGACTAAAGCGTCAATTTTTCAAACGAATTATCACGATTCGTTCTGAAAATGTTTTGTGTCAAAATGTCCTCGCAAGACGCAAGGTTCCTTGTGAGCTTTGCGACTTGGACCTTGCGAGTTGGTTCAATTTTTGTAATAAGTTTGTAAACTTTGAAACGTCATATCTTTTGACCCGTAGCGCTTATTTACCCACCATTTTTTTGAAATCGTGTATTTTTTCGAGATATATCAGTTGGCAAACCGCTGAAGACGGTTTCTCTGAAAAAATTCAAAATTCTAAAACCTTTAATTTTGCAGTTTTCCATTGATTTTGATTTTTAGATACACTTTAACCACTCATAAGTTTCTATAGAAGATTCTAATTTGTGATTCGTTAAATTCTCCACCATTATTACTAATCAATTTTAACTACGTGACACAACTCGAAGATCATACCTTTGTACATAAATCGCAGTTCACAATATACGGTCATTTTTTAAAAACAAATTGGGACTAAGATTTTAATAGAAAAAACGTATATCTCTCTAAAAATTGCACGCTATCAAAAATACGGTGCTTAATACAAGCTACGGAATAAAAGTTATCGACATTTGAGATTTTTCGACCGTTCTTGGTTGCGGCCAGTTGCAAGACCACCTTGCGACCCGGCGATCGCAAGGTCGCATGACCAAGTCGCGAGGGCATTTTGACAAAAAAAAAAAAATTTTGAGGGCGAGTCGTTATAGTTCATTGGTAAAATGGGAGTTTTGGTCAATAGGCCAATATAATGGCTAGATGAGAGTATACAACATTTAGGGATAACCGATACAGCTCAATGATTAATGCTCAACTAAACAAGTCGAATGCTTACTAAATAAGCGTTCAAATCACATCAACCTAGTAAGTTAATAATAAACATACCCTAAATATAATATGAAATAATACTGATTTTGATTTAAATTCGCCATAGTTTAGATTTCTTTTTTATAAAATATTTATCACTGCATGTCATTAGAAAAAACTAGTGATTGTTTTTTTTTTTCAAATATATATATATATATATATATATATATATATATATATATATATATATATATATATATATATATATATATATATATATATATATATATATATATATATATATATATATATATATATATATATATATATATATATATATATATATATATATCAAATGATCCAATGATAATACATTGAGCAGATCCTAATAATTTGTAATGAGAGTACTTGGTCACAAACGACCAAAACTCATTGACTCTCAATTTGTACGTCCTACTACACACTGAACGCTAACGTAAAACTAGTGATTGTTATCATCGACCATTTTGTCCATAGTTGTACCCTGTGTTATAAGCAACTTGTAGTAATTTTAATAGGTGTATCAGATTTGAAGTTTTATAATTACGTATACAAGTAGTAATTCTTTGATTGTAACTAAGAAAAGTTATACCGTTGATTTTTTTTTTTTTTTTTTTGAACAGCCACAATATATTAAAAACCAATGGGCTAACCTAGCAAGGAGCTAGGAGAGACCCGGGAAAAATTACAACGGCTTAATGCGCCAAACGTTCCAATTTACAACTTTATTACCTCTACTTTTTAACCAATTAAAAGAGAAAAGACAAATAGAATCAAAAAAGATACAGCGTTTTAACGGCCACTAATGAAATAGAAGACTATTCCTGAACCTCCAAATGTGCCAAACTTTAGAAGCAATAATGACATACAATCTGGACTTGATGTCTTCAGAGTCGCGCCAATCTTCGAACCAAGCTATCCAATCTGACCATTCTGTAAAATGAGGTAATAGAACGCCAGTCCATATACGAATCCTTCTCCATAGCTCGCATGCCACATCACATTAAAACATGATATGATGAACTGACTCAATGGCATGATTACAAGACACGCAACCCATCGCCTCAATTTCCAAACAACGACGGGATAAGTTGAGACGAGTTGGAAGCCTATCTAAAGCCAATCTCCAAATAAAAATGTTTACTTTTCTTGGTAGTTGTTTGATCCACATGGTGTACAAATTGGATGACGGTAAGACAAAATCATCAATATGTCTCCTAGTTTTACTTACCGAATAGCCATCATTATCCGCAAGACTTCAGACCCATGAATCATTTCCTTCTCCCAAAACAGTGTTGCGGACTTTCATACATAACTCATGAAGAGCTAATGAATTACGAGCACCAATATCTGATCGGTTCCAATTCCACGTCCACACGCCATTACAACATCTATCAACAATTGAACAATTAGCGTTTATTTTTAAATGGAATAAACGTCCGAACTTGTCTTTTAATGCCCCGTCACCTAACCATATATCTTTCCAAAAACGAACGTTTGAGCCATTGCCAATCTTCATGCGTAAGACATCCGAAGGAAGCATACCTGAATACTTAGACTGAAAAAATGCCGAAATTATTGCTGGCCATATTCCAGCACCCTTTATCGATGGGTTAAGAGCCATTGAATCACCATAGATGGATTTAATCACAGTGGACCATAACTTATTTGGGTTGGATACGAATCACCAAATCCATTTGAAAATAAGACCGAAGTTTAAGGAACGTAAACTCCCGCTATCAAGTCCTCCTTTTTCACGAGAGGCTAAAGCTAAATCCCAACGCACCCAATGAATCTTTTCGAATCATTTGAACTACCCCAAAAAAATTGAGCTCTTAATTTCTCAAACTCATTTAGAACGAGTTCCGGACATTTGAAAAGCGACAAATAATAAATACCGACGCTACCCAAAACCGCCTTCACAAGAGTTAAGCGACCCCCAATAGAAAGTAAGTTTGCTTTCCACCCCGAAAGTTTTTTAACAAGCCCATCTTTAAACGGATTCCAAGACGAAATTCTCTTCATATTGGAGCCCACAGGTAGTCCTAAATAATTGAATGGGAACGTACCTTTGGAACACCCAAGTTCGAACACATATTCATCAACGACCGAGTTTTGAACTCCCAAACCAAACAAATGTAATTTCGCCACATTAATCTTTAAGCCCGAAAAATTGTAAAAATCATTCAACACTTGAAGAGAATTTAAAAGACTATCCCTGTTCCAATCAGACAAAATAACCGCATCATCCGCATAAAATAAATGTAAGATCTTAGAGCCCGAAATACCAACAGTAGCCCCAAAAATACCACCCGCTTCGACCTTCTCTTTCAAGCATAAATGTAACCCTTCCATTATCAAAAGGAATAAATATGGACTCAACGGATCCCCCTGACGAAGACCACGATGTAAATGAAATTCGCCTGTTGGGCTACCATTTACTAGAACTGAAGTTCATGCAGAAGATAGTCACATACGGATCCACCCTCGCCAAGTATTATCGAACCCCAAAGTAATTAACATATGGTCCAAAAACTCCCAACTTACCGAGTCGTATGCATTTTCAAAATCAACTTTAAAAATCATTACCTCCCGTTTCTTTGATTTATACCAACTTATTAACTCGCTAACAATCCACGGACCATCAAGGATTTGTCTACCTTTAATAAACGCGGACTGTTCCTTGCTAATAATTTTATCAATCACATGAGCTAGACGATTGGCTAAAATTTTAGAGATGATTTTGTATTGAACACCAATAAACGAAATCGGCCTATAATCTTTAATACAAGAAGAGTTATTCACTTTAGGAATTAACGTAATAAAAGCTGAGGACGCACTTTTAGGCAAACGGAACTCAACGAAAGCCTTTTTAATCGACATCACCAAATTTTTTTTTAGTAGGTCCCAATATTTTTTGATGAAAAAAAATGTAAAACCGTCCGGGCCCGGAGACTTATCACAACCACAATTCCACACCGCCGCACGAACTTCACTTTCCGACACCACTTTTTCAAGGGACTCATTATCCTGTGCTGATAAGCGAACTTCAGGGCTGAAGTTTGGAAAGGTTCCACCAAGTTGGACACGATTAAATTTCGAGCGGTAATATTCTTTGAAGGCATTGTTGACTACCATAGGATCCGTAATCCAAACTCCGTTCAATGACAAACCTAGAATTGCTTGTTTGCTTCGTCGTTGTTTTAACAAACCATGAAAAAAATTTGTGTTTTCATCGCCTTCCACGTCCCATTTGACCTTTGATTTTTGGACAATATCACTTTCTTCGTTATCTTGGAAGGCTGATAATTCAGCCAATAATCCAACCCTTTCTTCCATTTCAGCTACTGTAACAGACTGGTCATCGATTTTATCTTCAATTACACCCAATCTCTCGGCTACCAATTTAGATCTATTTTGCACATTAGCCCGTTTACTGTGAACCCAAGGTTTAATAGTATTCTTCAATAACTTACACTTGTCATGGAATTCCACATGTTCCAAATAATCATGAGAGTCAATAGTATCTTTAACTAGCATATTAAAACCTTCAATATTAACCCAAGACTTGAAGAATTTGAAGGCACAAGGGCCGTAGTCAATTAGGAAGCAAAAAATATCGTGAAATGTTTATAGATGACTTACATCTTTTTTTTTTTTTTTTGGCCATCAGTTAATTCTTTGATTGTAACTAAGAAAAGTTATACCGTTGATTGCTAATTAGAAAGCAAAAAATATTAAGAAATGTTTATAGATGACTTACATTTTTTTTTTTTTACATCAGTTTGGATCATCCAGGGAGGACTAAACCACTCACATGTTCATCTCCCGTAGTTTATGGCCACATGGGAGTTTGAATCAGACATCGACTCTGAGAAGTATAACACTTGTAACTGTATCCATTTTAGACATTAGAACATCACCTTCCACCTCACTCTCGCACGGTTTACTCTTTATTTAGGATTATACATGAGTGCTCACTTGGAACGCCCAATATTCAAACAAGGTACACTTCTCTGAATACGGCTTTCGATCACCATGCATTCTGGCAAACATATACGAGTGATCCAGCAGCTTGGAGGTCCGGGAAAAAGGCCTCGCGATTTAACAACCAGGTACACCGCATTCTGCATCACCTTCTGGCAAAACCGATTCACCCGAAGACCCAACATAGTGGGAATGTCATGATCTCTGATAGGCAGCTTATGCACTCCATGTTCCAAAATCAGAACATGCAAGTTGAATACCTTCTGGCTCAGGCACTTACTATTGAGAAAACCTCATTGCCTACGGTTGAGCCCCTTCTAGGAGCTGTTGTCACTAAGTTGCTTAAACGGATGCATATTTTGGGGGATACATCAGCTTTGGGTTATATGATTGAGTTCAAGTCAGAGGAGATTGGTTATAAGTTACTGCACAACTGGCAGTTGATTCGGATACAAGATAGGAGATTGATAGTTCTAGCTAATCCATGGGTTGAGGGTTCAGTCGACCGGACTATACCCAATGTAGAGATCAGATATGAGATATTTAGGCCCGATCTTAGGACTAGAGGTGGTAGGAGGCGAGATCAGGGTTCTCAAGAACAAAGGGATGAGGATGATCCCCACATTACATGGTGATCCCACTAATGGAGGTGCACAGAGACACTCACCTGTGCACCATGCGGTACCACAATATTACGATCCTTATCATTATCACATGGGTGACATGCCTGGGCCAGAGAGGTGGTTTGCTGAGTCAGCAATGCTCCAGAATCTTCAGCACTTTACACATCATGCGGGTAAGCACTTCAACATCCCACCATATCCTTGGTCACATCCTTTCTGTAAGTAACTAGGGGGTGAATAGTTACTTAGTCAATTTTTAAAAATTTCTTTACGTTTACTTGAACTTGAACTTGATATAGTGTGATTTGAAATGTTTATTCTCAAACTATACGTATATAAAATATATGCAAGTGTATATGTAATCAAAGAGATAAGGGAAGAGTGAACAAACACAATGATATATAGTGGTTCGGGAAGATGTTAACTAATCTTCCTTAATCCACTCCCCAATTCTATGAATTAAGATTTTTCTTCACTATGATACTCCAAACTCGGTGGAGTGTCCGAATACAATACTAGTACTTTTATAAGCCTCAACTTGTGAACTCTTACGTCCATTTGAAGACTTCACAAATACCGAAAGCTCTTACCACAAACTCGGTGGAGTGTCCGAATACAACACTAGTACTTTGATAAGCCGCAACTTGTGAACCCTTACGTCCCTTTGAAAACTTCACAAATACCTAAAGCTCTTACCACAAGATCCTAATGCACTATCCTAGTGAAAACACAACTACCTTCTAGATCCCTTTAAGTAGATAGTTTACAAGTAAACTTACAAATTAAGCTTACAAGTACTCTTGCTAGAATCACTCTAAAAGATTACAATGAATTATGAGAATGATATCAGTAAGTATAAGAAAATATGAGTGCAAGAGGTGTGTCTTCAAATGCTCCAAGCCTTGGATTTTATAGGAAAGAGAAATCTGCCTGGAAGCTGTATGGCTCACTGTACGGTCGACCGTGGTTCAATTGTGTACCTCTGGCATCTAATTTTTATTGCCGTTTTTGTCCTTTAAAAAATGTCATTTTCCCTTATTGAATAGCTGCAACTAAAAGTCAATTATCTCTAAAATCATCCCCATTACCCTTTTTGTTTTGGACATAAGTGTAGAAGTTGACATGTCCATAAAAGGAGAAAGTCTTCAAGCTTTGACCATTTGTCATTGGTTACTTAATAGGGTAATTGCAGAATTTTGTCTTTTGACAAAACATTATCTTTCAAAAACTTCATCAGCCTTTCTTAATTACTTATCATTTCGCTAATGGAAGTATATTGTACTTTGGAATCTTGTTGCATTTCAAATGAACTAGTTTGAATCTAGTTGGAGCTTACTTGAAGATTATTACATCCACAACTTACTAGTTCATAATTGCACATACATAAAAATGATACATAAAAGTTATGGGAGAGCAACTCTTTTGTTGGGACTTTTAACGACCATCATTAGTATGTATTTGAGTGATATTTTGTAACAAGTGAAAAATAAAACACTTATGTGTTTAACCTTAATTGAGCTTAAAATATCATTATGATGTCATTAGGTGTGATTAGTAGAAATTAACATCTTTTGGTTCAAAACTCTTTTAAGATCAAAAAGGACAACTATTATAAGTATGTTTAATTTTTTTTTTTTTTTTTGTGTGTAAATTATAGATGTCTCAAAGTGGTCTAACTTAAAGTGGATGATTTTGGTAACAGAGAAAACTGCAGTCGAACTGCGGTCGACCGTGTACTTGACCGCACATCATAAATTTGAAAAGGATTGCAGCCGTTAGTACAGGACATCCACGGTCAGATCCACATTCGACCGTGGTTCAGCTGCATAGAAAATTTACCAAATTAATTATTTATGTATTGGTCTTTTGCTAGAGATAGTGTAGGCTTATGAACTCATGTCGTCTTACATATGATTAAGCACTTATCTCTTTTGTGTCATCATTAAAACAAAGTGATTAACTTTTGAATATTATGATTGGAATCTTAACCAACACTTTTATTGTTGCTCATAGAGACCCAAGAGACACTAGCACAAGTTATCAACGTCCTCCATTTCCTCCCGGTCCTCCACAGCATCACTATTCCCCGCATAGAGTTGTTACTTCTCCACCACCAACATCATTTCCATAGCAGAGCACAGGGCTTGATGGATATGTCATTGATTACTTAATAGGGTAATTGCAGAATTTTGTCTCTTGATAAAACATTATCTTCCAAAAACTTCATCAACCTTTCTTAATTACTAGTCATTTTGCTAATGGAAGTATATTGTACTTTGGAATCTCGTTTCATTTCAAATGAACTAGTTTGAATCTAGTTGGAGCTTACTTGAAGATAATTACATCCACAACTTACTAGTTCATAATTGCACATACATAAAAATGATACATAAAAGTTATGGGAGATCAACTCTTTTGTTGGGACTTTTAATGACCATCATTAGTATGTATTTGAGTGACATTTTGTAACAAGTGAAAAATAAAACACTTATGTGTTTAACCTTAATTGAGCTTAAAATGTCATTAAGATGTCATTAGGTGTGATTAGTAGAAATTAACATCTTTTGGTTCAAAACTCTTTTGAGATCAAAAAGGACAACTATTATAAGTATGTTTAAAAAGGTTTTGTAAATTATAGATGCCTCAAAGTGGTCTAACTTAAAAGTGGATAATTTTGATAACAGAGAAAACTGTGGTCGAACTGCGGTCGACCGTGTACTTGACCGCACATCATAAATTTGAAAAGGATTGCAGCCATTGGTATAGGACATCCACGGTCAGATCCGCGGTCGACCGTGGTTCAGCTGCATAGCAAATTTACCAAATTAATTATTTATGTATTGGTCTTTTTCTATAGATAGTGTAGGCTTATGAACTCATGTCGTCTTACATATGATTAAGCACTTATCTCTTTTGTGTCATCATCAAAACAAAGTGATTAACTTTTGAATATTATGATTGGAATCTTAACCAACATTCTCCCCCTTTTTGATGATGACAAACATATGAGTAAGTGTTTTAACTATGTAAGCCGACATAAGTGTTAACATCACTTACCATACACTTTCTCCCCCTTTTATCTAAGCAAAAAGGTTAGCTCCCCCTGGAACTAAGCGCGCCCTAGAGTAATGCTCCCCCATAAAACGTACAAGCTTAGCAGTTGTTCATGTTTATCAATAGTATGGCTCCCCCTTGAACCAAAATTGAAAGTAAAAGAGCAACAAACATAATAAGCATAGCAAGTACATGACACGAATTAGTACATAACAAGTTTTAATTTCTAGGACAAGTGTTGTATCTACCCGCCCTTAAACCTAATCTTAACCAACATTAATAGTTCAATGATAAATGTCGTTGGTGCTAAACGCATCGGAGATAGTTGAGCCTTCATTGTCGGAAGAGATAATGATGACCGGATGGGCTACCCAATAGGTCAGAGGAATTGTGGACACGGGTTGAGAAATTTGAGAAGGATTAATGCCACCAACAAATCGGAAAAGTCGATTAAGGTGGTTTGAGTATAGGAGAGGGCGATTTCCTAGCTCTCGAAGATAACCCATTCATTGAGTCATGAGATAAGCGAGATTTATGGGGTTAGGTGATCTTAGATCGGTAGAAGGAGTATAGAAGGAACGCCCATTGGAAGGGATGGCCATCATGGTTGCAAATTGTTCAAGAGACCAAGTGTATGGTGAATTGAAAAGTCGAAATGCAACTTGGTCGGGATTTGAAACATCAAGATGAGCATAAAATTCTCTAATCAACGTTGGATAAATGACTTCATCAAACTCAAGGAATGAGAAGCAATTGGTTTGAGTGAAAAGTTGAGTTAGTTCGGGAAATTCGGTATGATGAACAACACGCTCTTCATGAAGTGTTCTAGTTTCTATGTGTTGCCTATTGTTTGTAATACGTTGATTTCTCGTGTTGGTCATTTCCTAGAAAAGCCACATTTTTAGCAAAATATTCAAGTTTATTATATAATTTTGAAAAACTATATGCTAAACATGTGTAGATTAGTCCTTGTCTAGACTCATTTTGAAAACAAAATTTTGAAAGTAAATTGTGCCATTTCTTTTTGAAAATTTAGACAAGTTTCATTATTTTGCTTTATGTTTGTCAAGAATAGATACTAGTCATGAGATTTACTAGTATCATAATGATTTGTTCAAACATATGTGTGTGCATGAGTGGGTTTAAAACCTTAAAACATATATGAGATTCTATGTAAGAAACCACTATTATGGCACATTTGATAAGTAATGCTTTTCATAACAATTTTTACTCATATAATTAAGAAATTCATGCAAGAAAACAAGTGTTCCTATTAGTTTGGAAGGACTCTTACATACTTAAACAAGTATAGGCAAAATTAAAATAAGTTTTTAGATTCTTACCTTGAAGAAAATTGAAAGAGTTAGGACCACTTTTGAAGGGTACTTGAAAAAAGGACAAAAGAAAATCTAGAGATCCAGTGGTTGGAGTTTAAAGAAGAGATGTGCTTGGTGAAAAAGTTGTTTGGATATTAAAGAGAGTACATAAAAGACAAAGAAAATCATCAGACGCCATGCGGTTGACAACACAGTCGACCGTAGTTTGACCGTGCATGATCTGCAGCAGATTTTACGTAGTATGTTCCATCATTCCCAACCATTTCCTAAGCAAGTTAAAGGTCTCCTTTTTAAGAGGCTTAGTGAATATGTCAGCTATGTTTTCAGCAGATTCTACCTTGTCTATCACACTATTACCATTTTGGACGTGGTCACGAAGGTGCCTAATATCTATGTGTTTAGTCCTAGAGTGTAATATTTGATTTTTAGATAGGTCTATAGTACTTTTGTTATCACATCATATGGGTATTTCGGATGAGATGATACCGTAATCAAGGAAGGTTTGCTTCATCCATAACACTTGTGCACATGCTCTTCCCATAGCTACATATTCGACTTCAGTGGTAGACAATGCAACAGACGTTTGCTTCTTTAAGAACCATGATGTTAAGCAAAGACCCACAAATGCGCACACTCCACTTGTGCTCTTTCTATCAATCATTGACCCTCCTTAATCGGAATCCGAAAAGCACATAATATCATCCCTAGTGAACTTTGGATACCATAGCCCAAGATGCATTGTTCCCTTTAAGTATCTAAAGATCCTTTTGACGGCCTCAACGTGTGATGTTTTTGGATTTTCTTGAAATCTTGCACACAAGCACACACTAAACATGATATCGGGCCGACTTGCCGTTAAATATAGAAGGGATCCAATCATTCCTCTATATTTAGTGCTATTGACCGGTTCTCCTTCTCCTTCTAGAGTAAGCTTCACATTTGTTACCATAGGAGTCGCCATTGGTTTTGAGTTCTCCATTCCAAAGTTTTTGATCATTTCATGAATGTACTTTTGTTGATTGATGAACGTTCCATCTTCTAGTTGTTTGATTTGAAGTCCGAGAAAGAACTTGAGTTCACCCATCATGCTCATTTCAAACTCATCATGCATTAACTTAGAAAACTGATGTTTCGCGAGGTGTATATAAAATAGTTATTATTTTACTAGGAAAACACTATTAAATACGATACAATTTTACACAAGATATTTATTTATTTATAGAAAGGATATACTTAAACCTTGCTACAACACTTATAGGCAGTGTACCTAATCGTACAGTAGTGTAGTTTTTAGTAAGTCCGGTTCGTTCCACAGGGAAATCTTTAAACAAAGCTCAACGCTATATTAGTTTACTTTTATAAAAATACAAATATATATAGAAGTAATATTATTATTATAAAGGGGGGTTTTTACCGTTTAATGACCGGTTTGTCGATTTTAAGACTTTAGTCGCAGTTAAAACCTAATGTAAAATATAAAATAAATACAAGACTTAAATTAAAGCGTAAAGTAAATAACGATAATGAGATTGCGAATAATAAAAGTGCGATAAAATAAAATTGCGATAATTAAAAAGTACGATAATTAAAAGTGCGATTAAATAACAATAAATAAAAGTGCGATAATTAGAAGTGCAATTAAATATAAAATAAAGGGAATTAAATATGAAATAAAAGAATTATGCTTATTTAAACTTCCGTAATCATGATGTTTGACGTGTTGATTTTAGTTTTATGCCCTTGGGTTAATTGTCCTTTGTCCTGGATTATTCAATATGTCCGTCTGGTTTTTGTCCATAACAGTCCATCAGTCATAAATATAAATTGCAAGTGTCCTTGACAAATTATTATTATACCCGAAGTTAAATATTCCAACTAATTGGGGATTCGAATTGTAACAAGGTTTTAATACTTTGTTTAATGAATACACCAGGTTATCGACTGCGTGTAAACCAAGGTTTTACTACTTTGTTAACAATTACACCAATTACCCTTGAATGTAATTTCACCCCTGTTTTAATTATTCTAGTGGCTATTAATCCATTCCCGTGTCCGGTTAAATGAACGATTATTCGTACATATAAATACCCCGCCCATCGTGTCCGATCGAGTGTATATGGTAATTTATAGGGACGCCCAATTGTAAATCTTTATATTAACATTAACAAACTTTCATTTAGTTAAACAAATATAAAGCCCATTAATAGCCCATAGTCTAATTTCCACAAGTGTCGTTCTTTTGTCCAAACCCTAATTATGGTACAAAGCCCAATTACCCAATTTTAGTAATTAGCCCAACATCATGATTACTTCGTTTTAAATAAGCATAATAATAACTTAGCTACGAGACATTAATGTAAAAAGGTTGAACATAACTTATAATGATTAAAAATAGCGTAGCGTTACACGGACAGAATTTCGACTTACACCCTTACAACATTCGCTAACATACCCTTATTATTAGAATTATAATTAAAATTAAAATATAAATTATAAATATAAATATATTTACGTATGAAGAGGAAGAGAAAAAAGATGATTAAAACTCGGCACAAAACTGGCTTTATATAGGACCTGACCAGCAATCTCACTCCATGCGACTCGCATGGATTTGTGCTTCTGGCCATGCGAGTCGCATGGCCACCCTGGATCCAGCCAAATGGATTTGTTTTCTTCTTGCCGACGTAATATAATAATAATAATATATATAATATATAATTATATATAATTATATATATATTATATTATATTCTTGTGCATAGTAGACTAGATATTTTTGGTCTGTTGCGTCGGGCGTTTCTTCTTGGCTCAGGTCCCGGTTCCGGATTTTCGGACGTCTTCGCGTATTATTTTATATCGCGTACTTTGCGTCTTGTAACTTGTACTCTTGTCATTTTGAGACGTTCCTCATCAATATTTTGAACCTTTTTAGTTGTATCTTGTACTTTTTAGCTCTTTGAACCTTTTTGTCTTCAATTTGTCGAATCTGCCTTTTGTCTTCACCTTTTATTATTTAAACGAATATCTCTTGTAAATAGAACAATTGCAACTAAAAGCTTGTCTTTCTTGAGGAATAATGCTATGAAATATATGTTCGTTTTTAGCATTATCAAAAACACATTGCTAAGAGATTCGTTAGTAGAACCAAATACAATATCATCAACATATATTTGGACTAGAACTAAATCCTTTTCATGCCTTTTAATAAAGAGTGTGTTATCAATTTTTCCCATCTCACAACCGTGATTTATTAAAAAGGTTCTAAGTCTTTCATACCATGCTCTAGGTGATTTTTTAAGTCCATAAAGAGCCTTTTTAAGTTTAAAAACATGATATGGTTTTTCGAAATCTTCAAAACCAGAAGGTTGTGACACATATACTTCTTCATTAATGACACCATTTAGAAAAGCACTTTTAACATCCATTTGATAAAGTTTTAAGTTATTTGCACATGCATATGCAAGAAGTATTCTTATAGATTCTAGCCTAGCGACGGGGGCAAATGTTTCATCATAATCAATTCCCTCTTGTTGGCTATATCCTTGTGCAACTAGTCTAGCTTTGTTTTTAACTACATTGCCATCTTCATCTAGTTTGTTTCTATATACCCATTTGGTACCTATGATATTGCTCTCACTAGGTATAGGAACCAAATCCCATACATCACTCCTTTGGAATTGATTTAATTCCTCTTGCATTGCTTCTACCCAACTTTCATCTAATAGGACTTCCTTAATATTTTTGGGTTCTATTTGGGAGATGAAAGCATAGTTGGCAATTAGGTTAAATGCTTGAGACCTACTGGTTCTAGTATTGATATCTCCTATGACTTGTTCTATGGGATGATCCCTAACATGTTTAAGATCAATTGAGGATGCTAAGTTATCCTTACTTAGTTTTGAATGGGATCCATCCTCATTTATTTCATTGGACTCAATTTGAGTTGGCATTATTTCCATAGCATCTTGTTCTATCACATCATCATCTTCTAAAGGTTTAGTCTTAGGTGGAGGAGGAGTTTCATTGAATGTGACATCTAGGGATTCTTCTATGACATTGGTGTATTTATTTAGAACCCAATATGCTTTACTTTCTAACAAATATCCTAAGAACACTCCCTCGTAAGCTTTGGGTTCAAACTTTGTAAGATATTCCTTTTTGTTTAAGATAAAACATTTGCATCCGAATACTCTTAGATGACTTACGGTTGGTTTTCTACCATTTAAGACTTCATAGAGTGTTTTATCTATTGATGGCCTAATTAAGACTCTATTTTGAATGTAGGTGGAGGTAGCAACAGCTTCACTCCAAAACTTTTGAGGTATAGATTGTTCATTTAACATTGTTCGACTCATTTCTTGAAGAATTTGGTTTTTCCTTTCAACAACCCCATTAGATTGAGGTGTGCGAGGAGCCGATAAATTATGAGAAATACCATTTAAATCACAAAAGACTCCAAATTGAGCATCATTATCAAATTCTCTAGCATGATTCGTTCTTATTGTTACTATAGTACAACCAAGCAAGTTTTGTATTTTAGTAGCAAAAATTATAAATCTTTCACACGCTTCATTTTTACGCTTTAGAAATAGTATCCATGTATATCTTGAGAAGTCATCTCCTATTACTAAAGTATAAAAATTTTCTCCATAACTTTAAACGGCTGATGGCCCAAATAAATCTATGTGTAAAAGTTCTAGACATCTTTTAGTAAAGATAAAATTCTTAGGCTTATGACTTGTATGAACTTGTTTTCCTACTTTACATGCATCACAAAAATGACTTTCATATTTCAATTTAGGCAAGTCTCTAACTATGTCTTTTGACGAAATGTTATGAATTAATTTCATATTAGCATGCCCTAGTCTTCTATGCCACAAAGTAGTATTATCATGTATAGAGGTTAGACAAATATCTACATGTTTAAAGTCATCTAGTTTACATGTATAAAGGCCTTTCTTCCTAGTTCCATTTATGACACTTTTACCATCGTTTATTATGTGTGAGGAGTTTTTGGTAAATGTCATGTTATAACCTTTATCACATATTCTTCCTACACTTAGCAAGTTAAACTTAGGTTTTTAATGTGTAACACATTGTCAAGTGTAATCTTTTGATTAGTAATCTTACCTTTACCGATGATTTTTCCTTTTACATCGCCACCAAAGATTACATCACCTCCATTGTGCTCAGTATACTTTGTGAAGAACTCTTTGTTACCCGTCATGTGTGTTGTACATCCGCTATCAATTATTCAATCTTCATTTTGTACAACACCATTGAGACAAACCTATATTTAATCAATTAAAAACTTTGGTACCCAATGTTTGTTGGGTTCGGGATGATTAGCATAAAAGATTCCTACTCTAACCCATCTTTTCACAATTTTGACATTATTGTTCTTTTTGAGATGTGTTTTAGTTTTGGTCTTGTTACTCCTAGTATTTTGATTAATCGTATTTTTTAAAGGATTTTTCACAAGTGACTTGACTTCTTTCCTATTTGTTTCAACTTGATCAATCATGTTGGCCTTTGTTGATTTTTCTTCTTTTGGTTTCTCTACTACTTTGGGTTTTTCTTGAGATTTAACAAACACGATTGGTTTATGTTTAGATGTTTCTATTTTAAGAATATTCTCCTTATATCCTAAACCTTGTTTGTTATTCTTTGGCTTTTGAACATTTAAAATGTTTTCTAGCGCTTTACTACTTCCATCATATTTTGAAAATTTAATTCTATTTTCAAGTACTTTGTTAGCTTTGTTTAAATCAAAGTTTTCATGTTTTAAATCATCACATGTGAGACACTCTTGTGAGTTAGAGATTCTTTCTGTTATTCTTTGGTTTTTGAACATTTAAAATGTTTTCTAGCACTTTACTACTTCCGTCATATTTTGAAAATTTAATTCTATTTTCAAGTAGTTTGTTAGCTTTGATTAAAACAAGGTTTTCATGTTTTAAATCATCACATGTGAGACACTCTTGTGAGTTAGAGATTCTTTCTGTAAGTAACTAGAGGGGGTGAATAGTTACTTAGTCGATTTTTAAAAATTTCTTTACGTTTTCTTGAACTTGAACTTGATATACTGTGTGATTTTAAATGTTTGTTCTCAAACTATACGTATATAAAATATATGCAAGTGTATATGTAATCAAAGAGATAAGGGAAGAGATAGTGGTTTGGGAAGATGTTAACTAATCTTCCTTAATCCACTCCCGAATTCTACGAATTGAGATTTTTCTTCATTATGATACTCCAAACTCGGTGGAGTGTCCGAATACAACACTAGTAATTTGATGAGCCGCAACTTGTGAACCCTTACGTTCCTTTGAAGACTTCACAAACACCTAAAGCTCTTACCACAAGATCCTAATGCACTATCCTAGTGAAAACACAACTACCTTCTAGATACCTTTAAGAGTATAGTTTACAAGTAAACTTACAGCTTAAGCTTACAAGTACTCTTGCTAGAATCACTCTAAAAGATTACAATGAATTATGAGAATGATATCAGTAAGTATAAGAAAATATGAGTGCAAGAGGTGAGTCTTCAAATGCTCTAAGCCTTGGCTTTTATAGGAAATAGAAATCTGCCTGAAAGCTGTACGGCTCACTTCACGGTCGACAGTGTACCTCTGACATCTGATTTTTATAGCCGTTTTTGTCCTTTGAAAATTTTCATTTTCCCTTATTGAATAGCTGCAACTAAAAGTCAATTATCTCTAAAATCATCACCATTACCCTTTTTATTTTGGACATAAGTGTAGAAGTTGACATGTCCATAAAAGGAGAAAGTCTTCAAGCTTTGACCATTTGTCATTGGTTACTTAATAGGGTAATTGCAGAATTTTGTCTTTTGACAAAACATTATCTTTCAAAAACTTCATCAGCCTTTCTTAATTACTTATCATTTCGCTAATGGAAGTATATTGTACTTTGGAATCTTGTTGCATTTCAAATGAACTAGTTTGAATCTAGTTGGAGCTTACTTGAAGATTATTACATCCACAACTTACTAGTTCATAATTGCACATACATAAAAATGATACATAAAAGTTATGGGAGAGCAACTCTTTTGTTGGGACTTTTAACGACCATCATTAGTATGTATTTGAGTGATATTTTGTAACAAGTGAAAAATAAAACACTTATGTGTTTAACCTTAATTGAGCTTAAAATATCATTATGATGTCATTAGGTGTGATTAGTAGAAATTAACATCTTTTGGTTTAAAACTCTTTTAAGATCAAAAAGGACAACTATTATAAGTATGTTTAATTTTTTTTTTTTTTGTGTAAATTATAGATGTCTCAAAGTGGTCTAACTTAAAGTGGATGGTTTTGGTAACAGAGAAAACTGCAGTCGAACTGCGGTCGACCGTGTACTTGACCGCACATCATAAATTTGAAAAGGATTGCAGCCGTTAGTACAGGACATCCACGGTTAGATCCACATTCGACCGTGGTTCAGCTGCATAGAAAATTTACCAAATTAATTATTTATGTATTGGTCTTTTGCTAGAGATAGTGTAGGCTTATGAACTCATGTCGTCTTACATATGATTAAGCACTTATCTCTTTTGTGTCATCATTAAAACAAAGTGATTAACTTTTGAATATTATGATTGGAATCTTAACCAACACTTTTATTGTTGCTCATAGAGACCCAAGAGACACTAGCACAAGTTATCAACGTCCTCCATTTCCTCCCGGTCCTCCACAGCATCACTATTCCCCGCATAGAGTTGTTACTTCTCCACCACCAACATCATTTCCATAGCAGAGCACAGGGCTTGATGGATAGGTCACTAGCATTTTTGGACCATCTATCACCAGTACGCATAGAGACGCATTTACCAGTGCTCAGATGTCAGCATGGGATCAGGTGGTTTGTCAGGGTATGACTGAGGGTGTAACCTAGGGATTTGAAGATTTGGATATGTCACGTGCGTGGGGAAGAGATTTAGAAGAAGGAGCGAGTTGGCATACAGGGCCAATGATACACATTAGTACCTCATCTCTCGCTAGATTGATAGCACGATCAGATGAGTTCCGCATCGCAGTATCCTCTGGCACCAACACTGCAGAATTGGCACGAAGGTTTGCCACCGATGAGGAGATGCTAGATGAAGGTCATTCAGATTTGAGGACGCCACGACAGCCCCGCACCAGCGTATCATACTCTACCCCTTCTCATCCTCCAGACCAGCAGTGATTTTACTCCCACCCCTTTATCATCTTTACTATGACTATCCTTTGATACATTATTTGTACTATTTACATTTTTATTAATGTACGTCCGTTTTGGATATAACTATCTTTCCTTTTAAGCATCTATGGTTGTATTAGTTAATAAGTGTGCATGATTGATGTGTGTGAGGTGTAGTACGAAATACTATTATTTTTATTACGGAATACGATACAAATTACATAAGTTTTAATTTAATTTATTTACAGATGGGATATACCTAAACCTTGCTACAACACTATAGGCAGTGTACCTAATCGTAGAGTAGTATAGTTTTTAGTAAGTCCGGTTCGTTCCACAGGGAGACGGCTTATTTTACACTATATTTTTATATAACTATATTTGTAAAAAATATAAATATATATATTACAATTATTATTATTATAAAAGGGGGGTTTTACCGTTTAATGACTGGTTTGTCGATTTTATATTTTAAGCGAAGTGTAAAGTAAATGGCGATATTTAACTAACGATAAAATAAATAACCATAATTAAAATAACAATAAATAAAAGTACGAGGAAATATGAAATAAAATATATTATGCTTATTTAAACTTTCGTACTCATGATGTTTGACGTTTTGATTTTGAATTATTACCCTGGGTTAATTGTTCTTTGTCCTGGATTATTTGATATGTCCATCTGGTTTTGTCCATAATAGTCCATCGGTCATAATTATAAAGTGCGAGGGTCTTCGCCAAATTAATCTTATACCCGAAGTCAAATATTTCAACTAATTGGGGACTTAAACTGTAACAAGGTCTTAATACTTTGTTAATGATTACACCAGGTTATCGACTGCGTGTAATCCAAGGTATTAATACTTTGTTAACAATTACACCAATTATCCTTGAATGTAATCCACCCCTGTTTTAATGAGTCCATTGACTATTAATCCATCCCCGTGTCCGGTCAAATGAACAATTATTAGTATTTATATATATCCCGCCCACCGTACCCAGTCAAGCGTATGTGGTTATACATAGATACGTCAAATTGTAACCTTTATATTAAATTAATAAGATAGCATTTAGCTAATTAAATATAAAACCGATTAATAGCTCATAGTCCAATTTCCACAAGTGTTGGTCTTTTGTTCAAACCCCAATTATGGTCCAAAGCCCAATAACCCCGTCTTAATATTTAGCCCAACATCACGATTACTTCGGCTCAAATAAGCATAATAATAATTTAAGTACGATACATAATTAAAAAGGGAGAATTTAGCTTACAGTGATTATTAATCGCGTAATGTTACAGAGACAGAGTTCCGACTTTAAAACCCGTAAAATAACCTTTACAATACCTAAACTAACTAATATAAAACTAAACTATATTATATATATATATATATATATATATATATATATATATATATATATATATATATATATATATATATATATATATATATATATATATATATATATATATATATATATATATTAACAGAGAGAATTGAGAATGGATGGGGTAGTTTTTTCGTCGAGCAGAAGCCTGGTATTTATAGGCATATTTTCTGATTCTGATGCCCATGCGAGTGCATGGGGTTTTAGTGCAAATCTCATGCACTCGCATGGATTTTATGCCTATTTCCCATGCGATCGCATGGCCGTCAGATCCAGCTCACTTTTATTTTGTTTTCTTGCTTGTCGACATATTATTATATAATATATATATATATATATATATATATATATAATTTATATTAATTATATATATATTATATTATATTCTTGTGCATAGTTGACTTGTAATTTTAGGACCGTTGACTCTCGCGTTGATGCTCGGTTTATGTCTCGGTTCTGAATTTTCGAACGTCCTTTCGTACGCGTAGATATCTTGTACTTTGCGTTTCACAACTTGTACTCTTATCATTTTTAGACGTTTCTTATCAATAAATTGAACCACTTGGATTGTAAGTTGTACATTTGAGCTTTTTGGTTATTTGCGTCTTCAAATCGTCATTTTTGTCTTTCGTCTTCGCACTTATTTATTTAAACGATTATTACATAAAAATAGAACAATTACAACTAAAAACTTTACATATTGGAAGGATATTGCTATGAAATATATGTTCATTTAGAGCACTATCAAATATTCCCACACTTGAATGTTGCTTTTCCTCAAGCAATACATAACTTGAAATAAAATCACACGTCACTCGAATCACTTTTTTATTCTCACACTTTATACATCAGTGATTTTGATACAGTGGTATAAACAATGATAGTAACATTGTGGTTTACAGTCCCATATGACTTATAAAATTTAGATCCTTTTAAGGAAATTGGATCTTTATGAAAACATTTGATCTTTTGAAAATTCATTCTAGCTTTTACTCTAGATAAGTTTTCCGGAAAAACCCTTCACCGGTGTTTGCAAAATGTTTTTGTGGGTTTCATATTTTCAATTTTTAGCTCAAAACTTGTGATTTTGTGTCACCCACTTGCTAACCTTGTATTAGGAAAGCAACACATCCAGTATACTTGTTTCGTATATTATCTTTCGGTAAACTACCGTCCGGTTGTAAAGGAAAGCGTTGAACAAGCAACTGTTAAGGCAATGTCTAATGACATGCAGATGTTCATGGTCCACAACATGTCGGATGCAATTACTATCCTTTGTAGGAGAAATAGTAAAGATCACCCTATAATTTTTCGGTCTGGCACAAGGTCCTGTCTTCGACCATGCTATGCAACCACCGTTCTTACGGTTGACACCCGATTTGGTTCAGGCGACCTAATGAATTCCAGGTGAATTCCTAGGATTTTACGTTCAATGGTAATGAACGCATTGAAAATAGGTTTTCAGAAGACAAATCGGTTTTAATTTGATCAAAATATTTTCTCGTTCAAGCTCGAGTTTAGATATCATCGAATTCCATGAGTTTGTAAGTCTCAATCTTTAAGGTCAATCTCAAGGATTGAGTAATATCAAGCTTAAATGCTGATTTTTAATCTTTTAGGATATCATCCTTTCTGGGGGTCTGATTCATTAGTCTTATCAAGCTAATTTGCACGGCGCCCTCCCCATTTTACGAGACAGATCCTCTCATGGATAGGATAAGTCTGACCACATGGCGACCATGTTTGATGCTGAGTGATGTTATGCTAGGGGTATATGAAATAGTATTAATTTTTACAAGGAAATACTATTAAATACGATACAATATAACACAAGATATTTATTTATTTATAGAATGGATATACCTAAACCTTCCTACAACACTTATAGGCAGTGTACCTAATCATACAGTAGTGTAGTTTTTAGTAAGTCCGGTTCGTTCCACAGGGATCTTTTAAACAAGCTTAACGCTATATTTTTAGCTTATAATTGTAAAAATATAAAAATATCTATAAGTAGTATTATTATTATAAAAGGGGGTTTTTACCGTTTAATGACCGGTTTGTCGATTTTTAAAACTTTAATCGCAGTTAAAACCTAATGTAAAATATTAAAAATAAATATAACTTAATTTAAAACGTAAAGTAAACAACGATAATGAAATTGCGATAAATAAAAGTGCGATAAAATAAAATTGCGATAATTAAAGAGTACGATAATTAAAAATGCAATTAAATAAAATGACAATAAATAAAAGTGCGATAATTAAAAGTGGAATTAAATATGAAATATATAAATTATGCTTATTTAAACTTCTGTAATCATAATGTTTGACGTGTTGATTTTAGTTTTATTACCATGGGTTAATTGTCCTTTGTCCTGGATTATTCGATATGTCCATACGGATTTGTCCATAATAGTCCATCAGTCATAATCATAAAGTGCGAAAGTCTTCGTCAAATTATTCTTATTCCCGAAGTCAAATATTCCAACTAATTGGGGATTCGAATTGTAACAAGGTCTTATTACTTTGTTTAATGAATACACCAGGTTATCGACTGCGTGTAGACCAAGGTTTTACTACTTTGTTAACAATTACACCAATTACCCTTGAATGTAATCCACCCCTATTTCAACAAGTCTATTAACTATTAATCCAGTTCCGTGTCCGGTGAAATGAACAATTATTGGTATTTATAGATATCCCGCCCACCGTGCCCAGTCAAGCGTATGTGGTTATATATAAATACGTCAAATTATAAGTCTATATATTAAATTAACGAGGTATCGTTTAGTTAATATAAAACCCATTAATAGCCAATAGTCTAATTTCCACAAGTGTCGTTCTTTTGTCCAAACCCCAATTATGGTACAAAGCCCAATTACCCAATTTTAATATTTAGCCCAACATCACGATTACTTCGGCATTAAATAAGCATAATAATAACTTAGCTACGAGACATTAAATTAAAAAGGTTGAGCATAACTTACAATGATTAAAAATAGCGTAGCGTTACACGGACAGAATTTCGACTTACACCCTTACAACATTCGCTAACATACCCTTATTATTAGAATTTAAAATTAAAATTAAAATTAAAATTATAATATATATATATATATATATATATATATATATATATATATATATATATATATATATATATATATATATATATATATATATATATATATATATATATATACGTGATAGATAGAGAGATGGATGATCGATATATTGTGTTCACCAAACTGCGAATTTATAGGCATGTGGCCAACTTTTCAGGGCCATGCGATCGCATGCTTTTCCTTCTTCCTGGCCATGCGATCGCATGGCCAGCTGTATGAGTTCACATGTCTTTGTTTCTTTCTTTGCCGACGGTTTATAATAATATATATAATATATAAATAATTTTAAGAATTATTTAAATATTATATTATATTTATGTGCATAGTTGACTTGTAATTTTTAGTCCGTTGCGTCGAGCGTTGAGAGTTGACTTTGGTCTCGGTTCTGATTTTTCGAACGTCCTTGCGTATAATTTAACATCTTGTACTTTGCGTTTCGCGTCTTGTACTCTTGTAATTTTGAGACGTTTCTTATCAATAATTGGAACCACTTTGATTGTACTTTGTACTTATGAGCTTTTTGGTCGTTTGCGTCTTCAATTCGTCGAATCTGTCTTTTGTCTTCACCTTTTATTATTTAAACGAATATCACTTGTATATAGAACAGTTGCAACTAAAAGTTTATCTTTCTTGAGGGATAATGCTATTAAATATATGTTCGTTTTTAGCATTATCAAATATTCCCACACTTGAGCGTTGCTTGTCCTCAAGCAATATAGTCTTGAAATAAAAACATACTAGAATCACTTCTTTATTCTTCACACTTTGTACATCAGTGATTTCTATACGGCGGTATGAACAATGGTAGTAACGATGTGGTTTACAGTCTCACATAACTATAAAATTTAGATCCCTTAAGGAAATTGGATCTTTATGAAAATATTTGATCTTTTGAAAATTAAATCTAGCTTTTACCCTAGATAAGTTTTCCGGAATAACCCTTCACCGGTGTTTGCAAATTGTTTTTGTGGGTTTGGTGGGTTTCAGATTTGAAAATTTTAGCTCAAAACTTGCGGTTTTGTGTCACCCACTTGCTAACCTTGTATTGGGAAAGCAACACGTCCAGTATACTTGTTCCGTATATTACCTTTCGGTAAACTACCACCCGGTTGTAAAGGAAAGCATTGAACAAGTAACCGTTAAGGCAATGTCCCCTGACATGCTTTTAATTATGGTCTATAACGTGTCGGATGCATTTACTATCCTTGGTAGGAGCAATAGTAAAGCTCACCCTTATGGTTTTTCGGTTTGGCACAAGGTTCTGTCTTTGACCATGCTATGCAATCACCGTTCTTACGGTTGACACCCGATTTAGTTCAGGTGACCTAATGAATTCCAGGTGAATTCCTAGGATTTTACGTTCAATGGTAATGAACGCATTGAAAATGGATTTTCAGAAAACAACTCGGTTTGTAATTTTGATCAAAATATTTTCTCGTTCAAGCTCGAGTTTAGATATCATCGAATTCCATGAGTTTGTAATTCTCAATCTTTAAAGTCAATCTCAAGGATTGAGTAATATTAGGCTTAAAAGCTAATTTTTAATCTTTAAGGAGATTATCCTTTCTGGGGGTCTGATTCATTAGTCTTATCAAGCTAATTTGCACGGCATCCTCCCCATTTTACGAGACAGATCCTCTCATGGTTAGGATAAGTCTGACCACTTGGCGACTCTGTTTGATGTTGTGGTCCGTGGATTTCTAGCTGATTTTTGAGAAAAGTTTTCAAGGTTTTTCGTAGACTCTACAACTGGTCTGGACGACAACTTCTTGACCTAAATCAAGAAGCGCGTGTCTTTTTCGGAAGACTTTACTTCCTTTTAATGATGGAATTAATTCATCATGTAGATCCATCTTTCTTTCAAATATATTACAGTAAATCGGGTAAAACTGATTAAATTAGTCCAAAGCAAAAGTATCTTCAATTATTTGTTACAGAAATATGTGATATATGTTCAAAATAACTTGGTAAATTTTTCCCACACTTGGCTTTTTATTTTCATTTCTTTGTCTTTTTATTGTCCTCTATTCCATTTTGAATGAATTCTAACATTTTGGTTTGTTTCTCAATTTATGTCCTTTCCGAGGTAACAATAATTTCGATATTAACACCTAGTTTTATCGTTCATAAATATGTATAAACATGATTTTGAATTCATTTAATTGAAAATTTTGAAAATTTTTACTAGAATTGTGTAGTCTGTATATAAGACTAGGGCTGTTCTTTATTATCAGAGAGCACTAGATTCTAATACAACTACTGCTTTACTAGTATTTTTAATGGTAACCAAGTGTATAAATTTAAAAATTTTAAAAATCCAAAAGAATTTAACCCCTTCCTACACTTAAGATCTTGCAATACCCTCATTTGCAAGAAATCAGTAACAATTTAAATTATTGAGGGTGTTTAGCGTAGAAAAATGATTAAATTTTACCAAAGTTTCCAAACATATTGGCGTTTGTTTGTTGAATGATAAATGGTGCACATCATTTGTTCATTCCGTCTTGCTGTTACATCATATTTGTTTTTTGTTTTGTCGTCAAAAGTACTAGCTTTTGCTGAACTTAATGCTAGTCTTTGAAAATGCGCTATTTTACCCTGTTATGTACATGAAATAAAATACATACAATACAAATATAAACATGCATGGTAATTTGAAATGGGACTTAAAATCTCACTTTCAAATCAAATATGAAACATTAGTACAACAAATAAAAATATTAAACATTACAATAAAAGTATCATAATATAATGTGTTTAAACATAAATAAACAAAAATATTAAAAATTAAAAATCATATAAATTACCAACCGGAATTAAATCAATCTAGATAGGGGTTCCAGTTCATGTCGTCGTCCGGGTTCCATGGTTGGTGATAGGTGTACTGGTATGCCTGGTTAGGGTCGTAGAGAGTATATGGTGGTCTCATCTCGGGCTGGTGTGGAGGATAGTAAGCGGGTCAGGTCGGAACGTAGTGATCCTGAGGTGACAGTTGGCTCATAATTTGACGCTGATGATAGTTCCATCTATCATACTGTCGTTTCCTGGAATGCTCGTAATCATTCCGGGCTTGCCACTGCTCCATCCGACGAAATCTCTCCGTGTTTGTCATATCTACCTCATCTATATGCTGGTAGACGTCAGTCATAGCCTCCCGAATGACATCCCTAATGTCATCCGCTTCCTCCATTTCCTCGTTTGAACCTCTCTCTAGCTGAGGATGATTACCTTCATAGGGTACTGGCTGATTGCGTCTACTCTTTAATACCTTAGCACCCGCATAAACCTTCAATCCTAAAGGCTCGACCTGTTCCCTACATTCCAAAAGTGGACCCCCTTGGTTCCTATCTACACCTAAGTACTCTCCAATGAGAGTAACAAAAATACCTCCTCCTATAATCCCCCTTCCTGTATTCCTTCCACCATTTTTGACAAATAAAAACCAACACAGTAGGAGATATTAACAAAGCTTCTTGGGTCTCGATACACTTTAGGTAAAATAAATCATGTAAGGTCATTTTCTCCTTGTTGTGACCTCTCTCTGTAATCGAGTTAGCCAAAAATCTATGAATTATACGAAGCTCGGCTTTGTTAATATGTAAGTAGGAGTGTTTTCCTCCTAGTGTAAAAACATTATAGTTTGACATACGCCTCCAGACGGCGTTCGCGTCAAAATTCCTATCTACCCTTTCACCACGATAAATCAAATTCATACAATCGGGTAGTAGCAATTCACTAGGAGTGTAAATCTGTAATGCCCTGGCCATGTCCAGTATGGACATCCTGTACATCCTACGGCCAAGTATAAACCTAAGAAAACTTCTATCATCTAACCTATCTACATCTATATTTAATGCTATAGTACTCATCAGCTCAACACACCATTCCTTATATACAGATCTACGAATGGTGAATAGACGTTCCCAATCGGGAAAAGAAGAACTGCCATACCTTTGGATCAGATGGAGTCTAACTCGGTTAGCTAGTTGGACCCTTTCCAAAGGATCCCAATCGATTACTCTTGGCACCTCTACATTTTTCGATAGCAGTTTGAATTTGTTACTTTGATATGATGGGTAATCTCTCCAGCTTCTATCGAATCTCAGATTAGGATGCAATGTGTGTTCAGGAATTGTTGGGTATTCTACTGGTGGATGCATCGGAAATACTGTGAAGGCATCAACAAATTGTAGCGGATCATAATAAGGTACGTGTTGATCAGGCTGTTGTTGTGGTTCCTGTTGTGGTTCTTGTTCAGGTTCATATTGCATTTCAGGTTCAGGTTCTGGAGCAGGTTGCCTGGATGATGATGTTGCACCATCAGTATCTGTAAATCTCTGCAAAACACATTAAACACAAAATTTGTGCATCCAAATATGCATTAGTGTTAGCAAAATAACAAATTGAAACAATTACAATAACATGTTAAATCAAAATTAAACTTATACAAATTTTCACAATTTTTACAATTCTACACTTTTTCAAATAAGCATATATGAAAATGTTTACAAAGTTCATAAGCATTCAACTCAAATAACATGTTGAAACATCCATTACTAACAATTAAACAAGTCTCAAATGGCAATTATATCAGATTAATCAAGTTCATGAATTTTGGACTTAAAAAGTCCACTTTAATCTTCAAAAATCATGTTTAGGATCAAAGTTTGGATCATTTAGCTACCTAAACATGTTACACTACTTAATTTAGCAATAATTCATGACAAAAATCGGCCATAACCTGTTTATATCAAAAAGCCCCAAATTGCTCAAGAACACAAACCCTAGATTCCTAAAAATTTTGAAGTTTTTGGCTTCAAATCATGTTAAATAGCATCAATCTAGGTTATACATGCATAAAATACTAACAATTTAACTCTAATTACACTAGAAACTAACAAAATCAAATTATGAAAAATATAGCTCAAGAACACTAAAAATCAAATTTAAAGAGGTTTAGGGATGTAATTGTTACCTTTCTTGATAAATTTCTGAACAATTTCATGTTTAGAGCGGATTGTAGCAAGAAATTTGGTGAATTTTGGTGTTAAAATGGTGATTTTAGGAGATAATATGTGTATGTGTTCGTGTATGTTGTGTGTGTTTAGTGTGAAGACAGACTGCTCGCTGGACTTTTTCTATCTGACCTGAAATTCAGCTCCATGCGATCGCATGGAGTTGCAGTGCAAATCCCATGCGATCGCATGGGGTCCGGGTACAGTAACTTTTGTGCTTTTTTATTTTATTTTATAAAAACCTTATAACTTCTAAAACATAAATTAATAAAATTTTAAAAATTTGTTTCTTTTTAGGAGTAAGGGTGTTTCTGATCGTTGTCCTAGTCCGTCCCTCGACAAAATTTTAAAATTTGTCAATTTAAAGCGTGGCTTTAAAAGTAAAGATTTTTGGGTTTTTTTTTATGTTTTTGGCATACTTTAATTCAATAAGATTAAAAATAATGATAATAAAAGTTCTCGTCCCTCCCTTGGGTAGAGCAATTTCGGTTCAACGACCTAGTTTTTAACTCACGACGAATTTTAAAAATCAAATTTTTAACTTAACGAAATAAAGTAAATTTTTGTTTTTAAATTCACACTAACTTAAATTTAAAATGCATAAAATTAAAAATTCATATTAATAATAATTAAAAATTCACATCAAACTTATATTATATTTTTGTTTTTATACAACAAACTTATATTAAAAATATTAATTTTTAAAATATTTACAAACTTAAATATATTGATTTTAAAAAGTTACATTAATAATTTAATATTAATTTTAAAAACAAAGTAAAAATAAAATTAAAAATCTTTTTTGGTCTTTTATCCCACTTTAATCAATCAAATATTATCAAAAATATACGCCCCTCTTTTCGGTAAAGTAATTTCGGCTATTACCTAGTTTTACTCCTGACGAATTTTTGAAATATTTTTGGTTGAATGATTAAAGATATTTATACCTTAAGAATAAACGGTAAATTTCGCAGTGATGTAGTAAATTTTTGTATGATATCAATAATTTCGGTCGCAAAACCTAATTTTATTGAATATCAATTTAATACTTTATAGCGAACGATTTAGCGTTTATTATCAAAAGGTTAAAAGCAATAAAATAAAAACTGTACATACTTACCTGTGAAATAGAATTCTTAGTGACCTGCTTTAGCCCACTCATAAGATAGTCGGACTAATTGGTTTTTCATAGCTACATAGGCGTAACCTCGAGCATTCAACGTTTTTTCTTCGAAACATATGAACGGTCCATCTCTGCATAAAGTAACGAATTCGGTATTGGAATATGTCTGATTCGTCGAGCATTTTCCTTCGTGTGACCATTTTCCGCATTTGTGACATCTTTCAAGGTGTCGTGCTCTTCTTTTCGCTGCGGATTTTGATTTTCCTTTACCAAACTGTAACTTATTATTTTCGTTCCTGGATTCTTTTCTTACTCTGTCCAATTTACCTCTGATTAATGATACCAATTCACTTGGAAGGGTGTCATTATTCCGTTTAGTGATTAAAGCGTGTAGCATTAGACCATGGTTTAGTTCACAGGAAGTCTTCATCTCGTAAAACCTAAAAAAATAAAAATTCAGAATGGGGGGAGAAGACTAGTTCTTTAGGGTCTGCTAGGGAAAGACCATTCGGATTCCATTCTCGAGAACTACACGAAAACAGAACATCTAACTCTAACAGAATTACATATTACCCTAAAAAGAATCGAACCTCCCCACACTTAGTTTAGCTATGGTGTTGAAATTGTGATTAACTTCGTTGTCAACTTCCATCGGATCATGTACGTAATGTTTAACTCTGTGACCATTAACTTTAAATTCAATCCCATTTGAATTTATTAACTCTGTTGTTCCGTATGGAAAAACTCTTTTGACTATGAATGGTCCAGACCATCTTGATTTCAATTTTCCAGAAAATAGCTTGAATCGTGAATTGAAAAGAAGAACTCTGTCTCCTTCTTTAAATTTCTTTTGAACTTCTGATTCTTTTATCATGCCATTTCTTCGTTCTTTCCTTATAGATTAATGGATTTTCGTATGCTTCATGTCTCAATTCTTCTAATTCGTTTAATTGACTGAAACGTAGACGTCCAGCTTCATGTAAATCAAGATTACATGTCTTCAAAGCCCAAAATGCTTTGTGTTCAATTTCTACTGGAAGATGACATGCTTTTCCGTAAACGAGTTTAAAAGGTGTGGTACCAATTGGAGTTTTGTAGGCTGTTCTAAAAGCCCAGAGTGCATCCTCCAATTTCATGGACCATTCCTTCGGATTTGATCCTACGGTTTTCTCTAGAATACGTTTTAAAACTCGGTTGGTATTTTCAACTTGTCCACTTGTTTGTGGATGATAAGCAGTGGAGATTTTATGAGTTACTCCATATCTTTTGAGAACTTTCTCAAGTTGATTATTACAAAAATGAGTACCCCGATCACTTATTAAAGCTTTCGGTGTTCCGAACCTTGCAAAAAGACGTTTTAAAAAGTTGACTACAACTCGTGCATCATTAGTCGGGAGAGCTTGTGCTTTCGCCCATTTAGATACATAATCAATGGCAACGAGAATGTATAGATTACTATGAGATTTTGGAAATGGACCCATAAAGTCAATACCCCAAACGTCAAATACTTCACATACTTGAATGACATTTTGTGGCATTTCATCACGTTGACTTATTTTTCCGCTCCTTTGACAAGCATCACAGGATTTGCAAAGAAGGTGTGCGTCTTTGAAAATTGTAGGCCAATAGAATCCATCATCGTAAACTTTTCTTGCAGTGATTTGAGGCCCATAATGCCCTCCTGTTGGTCCTGTGTGACAGTGGTTTAAGATTTTACTAGCTTCATCTCCGAATACACATCGGCGTATTATTCCATCGGGACAACTTTTAAACAAATGTGGATCTTCCCAGAAATTGTGTTTTATATCACTAAAGAATTTCTTTCGTTTTTGGTACGATAATCTTTTTTCAAGGAATCCACATACTAAGTAGTTTGCATAGTCTGCAAACCATGGAATTTCATTATAATCTATCTTCAATAGATATTCATCAGGAAAGTTGTCTTGTATGGCCGATTCATTTAGAACTTCTAATTCGGGATTTTCAAGACGAGAAAGATGATCAGCGACGAGATTTTCTGCTCCCTTTTTGTCTCGAATTTCAATATCGAACTCTTGTAAGAGTAAGATACAACAGATTAATCTTGGTTTAGCATCTTGTTTTGAAAATAGGTATCTAAGAGCAGAATGGTCGGTATAGACCACCGTTTTTGCTAGAACGAGATATGAACGAAATTTGTCAAAAGCAAAGACAATAGCAAGGAGTTCTTTTTCAGTAGTTGTATAATTTGTTTGTGCTCCTTGTAACATCTTACTAGCATAATAAATAGGTTGAAATCGTTTTTCAATCCTTTGTCCTAAAACGGCTCCCATTGCAAAATCACTTGCATCGCACATAAGTTCAAATGGTAGATTCCAATTTGGAGTTATCATGATCGGCGCATTAGTGAGTTTTTCTTTAAGAATATTAAAAGATTTGATGCATTCATCTGAAAAGATGAATGGAGCATCTTTTTCTAGGAGTTTATTCATAGGAGTGGCAATTTTAGAAAAATCTTTTATGAAACGTCGGTAAAAACCGGCATGCCCTAGAAAACTCCTAACTCTTCTAACATTGGTGGGATGTAAAAGTTTAGCAATTACATCTACTTTAGCTCTATCCACTTCAATTCCTTCCTTTGAAATTTTATGACCAAGAACGATGCCTTCTTTAACCATGAAATGGCATTTCTCCCAATTAAGTACTAGATTTGATTGTTCGCATCTAATAAGCATTCGTTCAAGATTAAATAGACATGATTCAAAAGTATCACCGAAGACTGAAAAGTCATCCATGAAAACTTCCATGCATTCTTCTATCATGTCGTGAAAAATCGCCATCATACACCTTTGAAAGGTTGCAGGGGCGTTGCAAAGTCCAAATGGCATGCGTTTCTAAGCAAAAGTACCATAAGGGCACGTGAACGTGGTTTTCTCTTGGTCCTCGGGTGCTATTGGAATTTGAAAATATCCGGAAAAACCATCAAGAAAACAATAGTAACTATTTCCAGCTAATCTTTCTAACATTTGATCAATGAAAGGTAAGGGAAAGTAATCTTTTCTGGCGGTGTCATTTAATTTTCTATAATCAATACAAACACGCCATCCTGTTACAGTCCTAGTAGGAATAAGCTCATTTTTTTCATTTGTGATGACAGTCATGCCACCCTTCTTAGGTTCGCATTGAACTGGGCTTACCCATGGACTATCAGAAATTGGATAAATTAAACCTGCATCAAGCAGTTTAATAATTTCTTTCTTAACAACATTTTGCATATTAGGATTTAGTCTTCGTTGGCGTTGCACATACGTTTTATGACCTTCTTCCATAAGGATTTTATGTGTGAAATACGAAGGACTTATTCCTTTAATATCATGAATTTTCCATGCAATAGCTGGTTTATGAGCTTTTAACACAGAAATGAGTTGGGATTTTTCTTTTTCAGTAAGAGAAGATGATATTATTACAGGTAATTCAGACTCACCATGTAAATAAGCATATTCCAAATGGTTTGGAAGTGGATTTAACTCTAATGTCGGTGGTTCTTCTATCGATGAATTGTATCGATATCTGTCTTCTTCTTTTAGCATTTGAATTTCTTCTGTTGTTGGTTCATATCCATTAGCCATAAGTGTAGCTAACATTTTAGTTTCATCAATTGGTTCAGTACATTCTCCTAAAGAACATTCTCCTGTTCCTTGTAATTCTGGAAATTCTTCTAACAATTCTGCATGTGAATCTATAGTTTGAATATAATAACATGTATCATCTGCAGATTGTGGTTGTTGCATGGCTCTATCAACTGAAAAGGTAACACTCTCGTCCTCTATACTTAGGGTCAGTTTCTTACCAAACACGTCTATTATTGCTTTAGCAGTGTTTAAGAATGGTCATCCTAATATGAGAGGAACTCGAGAATCTTCTTACATGTCCAGAATAACAAAATCTACTGGAAATACTAAAGTACCAACTTTAACTAGCATGTTCTCCATTATCCCTCTAGGATATTTTACTGATCTATCGGCTAGTTGTATGCTTATTCGTGTTGGTTTCAATTCTCCAAGGTCTAGTTTAGCGTATAGTGAATACGACATTAAATTTATACTAACACCTAAGTCTGCCAATGCTTCTATTGAACTAAGACTACCCAGAAAACATGGAATTGTGAAACTTCCTGGATCTGATAATTTTTCTGGTATCTTATTCAACAACACTGCAGAAAAATTAGCATTCATAGTAAAAGCCGAGAGTTCTTCCATTTTCTTTCTATTTGTGATTAGATCTTTCAAAAATTTAGCATATCTAGGCATTCCTGAAATCACATCAATGAAAGGAAGATTAGCATTTATCTGTTTAAACATATCCAAGAATTTGGATTGCTCGGCTTCAAGTCTTTCTTTTCTCATTTTACTAGGGTAAGGAAGTGGTGGTTGGTATGGTTTAACATAAGGTTTTGCCTTAACTGTGTTATTTTCATTAACCTTTTCAACTACCGGTTCTGTTTCCTTATCTTGCTCAGGTTGTGGTTCTTGTGGAGTAGGAATAGCTTCATCAGAAATTACAGGTATTTCAGGTGGTTTAAGTGTAATACCACTTCTTGTGGTAATGGCTTTAGCTGTTTCATTCCGGGGGTTAGCATTTGTATCACTAGGTAGACTTTTCGGTTTTCTTTCACCTATTAACCTTGCTAGTTTGCTCACTTCTTGTTCTAAATTTTGAATAGAAGCTTGTTGATTTCTAAATGCTTGAGCATTTTGTTCATTCGTTTGTTTCTGAGATGTGAAAAACTGAGTTTGAGATTCAACTAGCTTCGACATCATGTCTTCTAAATTTAGCTTTTTATCATCGGTTTGTGGTGGTTTGTTTTGAAAAATAGGTCTTTGCTGATTGTAAGTATTATTGGATACTTGTTGATTGCTTGGACCTTGTTGGTTGTTGTATGGAACATTTCGATTATAATTCTGGTTTTGATTGTAGTTTGGTCTTGGCGGTTGATAATTATTCTGATAATTATTTCCAGGCCTTTGGTTTATGTATGAAACATTCTCTCTTTGTTCCATTGTTAGCTCAATATTGAGACAATCTTTTGTCAAATGTGGTCCTCCACACTGCTCACAACTAATTCGTATTGAGTGAATATCCTTAGTCATCTTTTCCATTCGTCTCTAGACAGCATCTATCTTTGCAGAAATGGAATCTAAGTCATGGCTAGAATCGGCTCTAGCTGCTTTAGATGATCTAACGATATCTTTTTGTTGGTGCCACTCATGTGAGTGGGAAGCAGTGTTATCAATAATTTTGTAAGCATCAGTTGCGGTTTTCTTCATAATGGAACCACCAGCTGCTATATCGATGTCTTTCCTTGTTGATGTCGCATCCTTGGTAGAATATTTGTACTATTTGACAAGTGTCTAAACCATGTTGCGGACATCCTCTTAATAACTTTCCAAATCTTGTCCACGCCTCATATAGAGTTTCATTTGGCTTTTACGTGAACGTAACAATTTCTCCTTGAAGTCTCACGGCTTTAGATGCCGGAAAGAATTGTTTAAGAAAATTTTCAACTAAAACAACCCATGTATCAATCGCCCCTTCAGGTAACGATTCCAACCAATCTTTGGCTTCTCCCTTTAAAGTCCAGGAAAATAACATGAGATATATCTGTTCATCCTCCACTTCTCGGATTTTAAATAGTGTACAGATCCTGTTAAAGGTTCGAAGATGTTCATTTGGATCTTCCTTCGGCGCACCACTAAATTGGCATTGATTAGTCACCATGTGTAGGATTTGTCCTTTGATTTCATAATCTGGCGCATTAATGTTAGGTTGAGTAATTGCGTGACCTTGGTCAGTGCGTTTAGCTCTCATTCGGTCTTCCATACTTAGAGGTTCCAGATTTTCCATGATTGAATTTGTTGAATCTGAATCACTAGAGGATTCTGATTTAATGGTAGGTTCCTCGACAATCTCTGTTTGAATGATTGGTGGTTCCGGAGGAAAGATTACTGGTTCAGGATCTCGGAGTCGTCCCTGAATATTCTCCGGATTCTCAATTGTGAGGTCGGGTTCAAAAAATGGATTATCGGAAATTTGAATTGGAGTACTTGGTCGACTGGATGACGATTCTAAAGAAAAATCAACGGCGACAATATTTGCTAGATGTCTTGATCGAGTTACAGGTGGTGAACGTACAAAAGGTGGTGAACGTTTTGCTCGGTGCATTCACTGAATATCCTATTAGTTATAAAAGATAAAAATTATATAAGTTATCAAATTAATAGACTTTTCTGCTTTTGCCCACGTTTCGAATAGCCAATAGATGCAGCAGGGAGCCAGAACCATTTAAATCGGAAGCTCACAACTCAGCCACTAACAAATCCAACTATTACTACGAAACAGAAAATTTGGATGTCTATCAATTCAACCACTTAAAATAATTTTTCGTTGAAATTTAAAGAAATTATAGATAAGAAATAGAAAAAAAATCTATGTCCTATAAACTGGAGTGGCGAAAAATAAGAAAGAAAAAGAGCGCGTCGAAAAACGTCGAAAAATAAAAGGTCGAAAAAAAAAATAGTAGGTGTCAAAAAATAAAAATAAGAAAGTAGCGCGTCGATACTTAAAAAGGAACTAAAATTTAAGAATTAAAATTTGCGTCTAAAAATATTAAAGCTTAAAAAGAAAACTATATCCCAAATGGCAATAACTTAAAAAGGTTCTAAAAACTTAAAACGGCGTCGCAAAATTCTAAAGCACCTAAATTTTAGTCTAAAGAAAAAGCACTTAAGGAATTTTACTGCAAAGCTTAGAAATCTAGAAATAAAAATAACTATGGCAAAAACTATGTCTTAGAACTAAATACGAGCGAAAAATACAAAAATTACGCTAAAATGAATAAAAAGATACAAAATATAAAAATAAACTTAAAGTTGTAAAAACTACAATTTTATAAAAATATTATTTTTATATTTTTATTTTATAAAAGTATTAATTTATATATATTAATAAAACTAAATAAACTAAATAATACAAATTAATAATAAAACTAAAACTTAATTAATTAAATAACTAAACCCTAATTAGGGTTTTGATTAAATAATAATAATAATATACTCCATAATGATTGCTGTTACAAGTCAACTCTGGCGTGTCAGACAGGGCCATGCGATCGCATGGTCCTCACGTTGAAAATCCATGCGGTCGCATGGAGTAGGTTTCTGGGCCAGGATATGGGCTGCTACAGTGATCGGGCCGAGTAGGTTTATATTTTTTTTTTCAGTTTTCAGTTTTATATTAATACAAAATATTTAAATAAAATTTATATTTTTACAAACTAAAAATAAAAATAAAGAAACTTTATAAAACTTATATATTTAACAAACTATTAAAAATATATAATTTTTTTGTTTTTCTTTTTATATTTTTATATTAAAACGTATATTTTTATACAAAGAGCTTTAAAAAAATCTTTTTTTTAGATAGCGTTTCGCTTCCGGTGTTTAAGCTTTCCTCGGCAGCGGCATCAAAAATACTTGATGTTATGCGAGGGGTATATGAAATAGTATTAATTTTTACAAGGAAATACTATTAAATACGATACAATTTTACACAAGATATTTATTTATTTATAGAATGGATATACCTAAACCTTGCTACAACACTTATCGACAGTGTACCTAATCGTACAGTAATGTAGTTTTTAGTAAGTCCGGTTCATTTCACAGAGATCTTTTAAACAAGCTTAACGCTATATTTTTAGCTTATAATTGTAAAAATATAAAAATATCTATAAGTAGTATTATTATTATAAAAGGGGGTTTTTACCGTTTAATGACCTGTTTGTCGATTTTTAAAACTTTAATCGCAGTTAAAACCTAATGTAAAATATTAAAAATAAATATAACTTAATTTAAAACGTAAAGTAAATAACGATAATGAAATTGCGATAAATAAAAGTGCGATAAAATAAAATTGCGATAATTAAAGAGTACGATAATTAAAAATGCAATTAAATAAAATGACAATAAATAAAAGTGCGATAATTAAAAGTGCAATTAAATATGAAATATATAAATTATGCTTATTTAAACTTCCGTAATCATGATGTTTAACGTGTTGATTTTAGTTTTATTACCATGGGTTAATTGTCCTTTGTCCTGGATTATTCGATATGTCCATACGGATTTTTCCATAATAGTCCATCAGTCATAATCATAAAGTGCGAAAGTCTTCGTCAAATTATTCTTATTCCCGAAGTCAAATATTCCAACTAATTGGGGATTCGAATTGTAACAAGGTCTTATTACTTTGTTTAATGAATCCACCAGGTTATCGACTGCGTGTAGACCAATGTTTTACTACTTTGTTAACAATTACACCAATTACCCTTGAATGTAATCCACCCCTGTTTCAACAAGTCTATTAACTATTAATCCAGTTTCGTGTCCGGTAAAATGAACAATTATTGGTATTTATAGATATCCCGCCCACCGTGCCCAGTCAAGCGTATGTGGTTATATATAAATACGTCAAATTATAAGTCTATATATTAAATTAACGAGGTATCGTTTAGTTAATATAAAACCCATTAATAGCCCATAGTCTAATTTCCACAAGTGTCGTTCTTTTGTCCAAACCCCAATTATGGTACAAAGCCCAATTACCCAATTTTAATATTTAGCCCAACATCACGATTACTTCGGCATTAAATAAGCATAATAATAACTTAGTGATGTGTGCGATCGAGACCTTTATTTATGAACGGATTTGAGTTGTTTTGTTACACGAATTGATTTATTGTATATGTGGTATTTTATTGATTTTAGGTTGATTTCACACATATATATAGGCAACTAGTCCTATCCGTGTAGTTTAGTTTGTTGGTAAATCCGATTCGTTCCACAGGGAGATGGAGTGTTTAATGGTTTTTAATAGTCTTTGATGTCAAACTTAATTAAAGAGGGTTTTGGATTAGGCAATTTATGGTAACAGTAAAAGAAAATAACTTAACTAATTTACTAAATAAAATTACAAGATTACAATAATTAACTTAAAAAGAAACTAAATGAAATTATGCTAATTATGATGCGATAATTATATTACTAGATGGTAATTAGTAAAATAGTAATTTTCAATAAAACTATATATTTAGAATTTTGTTTTAAGTAATTATTATATAAACTTATTTAACTTAACTAAATGACATTTTTAATTAAACTAATACAAATTAAAAGGAAATTAATTAATTTACTAATTATAAACTAGTTACAATTTATAAACTTATAATTAATACTAATTTTTAGAATTAAAACATGTATTTAAGTATTTTATAATAATTAAAACTAATTATATAAAAAAAATAACCTAAGTATAATAATTAAAATAACTAAAAACCTAAATATATAATATTAAATAATTAAAAACCCTAAATTTAACCTACGGGTACTGTAGCCGTATTCAAGGCCTACACGATTCGTGTGATGATACACGATTCGTGTATGAGTAAAAAGACGTGACAAATAACTGTTACGAAAATGAACTATTTTTATGTATTTTTTTTATATTTTAAAATAATACTTCGTAAATAATAAACTTAATACTTTTATAAGAAATATAAATGAGATAAATGAGAGTGTTTACTTAATTGTGTCACCCCTAGGTCCATGGATTGTTTTAAGTTTTACGCCCTATTTAAAATGTTCTAGTATCAAACTTTACATTTTTCTCTCGAATAAATATAAAGTTACAACTTAACTAAATAAAATCTAATTTTCATTGGATTCTTTTTAGAAAGCTACTATTCCCTAAGTATTTAAATTGAGACCTAGCCTAGTTTTGACCTTCGCCAATACCTAAATTATAACGGTTTCCCTTTTTATAATTTCACCTTCATATAACTTATTGATATCACCCAAACCACCGAAGTTTATTTCTAAATTGGTGTCAATAACTTATCCATAAATTCGTCTAGATCATTTTTAATGTTGAAGCTCAATTTATGTAAATAAAAACAACTTTCATTATTTAAATTTAATAAATTAAGTGGCAAGGGTTAAATACCTAATTATATAAAAATGGTTCTTTTAACTAGGCTCAATATTAAAAATACTAAAGTTACATTTTAACTTTTACTAATGGTAACAATCCATTTCACTGGGGGCTCTACATTTAAGCAAACACTAGGGAAATTTAGCTATTCATTACACTAAGGTAGACATAAAAATATAGATATGCAAACATAATAACAACGCTAATTTTAACAGAGTAAACTTACTAAAATATCTTCACTTGCATTAACTTCAAACGGTAGAAAAATTACAATAATAACACCCCTTTCACGCGTACAATAACACCCTTTATCATGAACAATACCCCCTTAATAATTGATACTTGAAACTAATTACAATAGGTACAAGTAAAAATAACAATAGTAATTTGATATAGTAATTTTGTGTGTATATTCCCCCTCCAACTCTGAACGTACTCCATATTTATAATTGAAGTAGTAGTTGGTGAATGTTTTGTTGAATTCCTGCTGTATCTCCATTGAGTTAAAGAATTGTTTTAAAATTAAAAAGCCAGCCGCCCCATTTCACGTTCTGGAAAGTCTTGTGGCCTAACATTACACGATTTGTGTATGCTCACACGATTCGTGTAAGACCAGATATCTACACGTTTCGTGTAGACATACATGATTCGTGTAAGATCAAATAATAGTTTTCTTCATTTTTCTTCTTCAGTTGTTCTTTGTTGATCCCGTGTTGACGTGTACTGATTTGGCACTTCTCATTTGAACTCTTTTCTTCTTTCATCTTGTACTTTCATTCGGATAAACGTTTCTTGATATAAATCTAGTTAAAACTATCATTTTATCGTCGTTTCTTCTAACTTCACTCTTTTGTCATTTTTCTCGTGAAATGCGCATTGAATGTCTTTGTAGATGATAAAAACCTATGAAATATAAGTGATATTGTGTTGAATAATATGTATGTTTAGAGCAATATCAAAATACCTCACACTAGAACATTGCTTGTCCTCAAGCAATTACATCTTTTAACAGAGTTAGAACATTATATATCTTTATTATCGAACATTAGATCACACAACACACACTACACGAAATGAAACACACGCTATATGAAATATATTACACAACACAGTATTTATTGGATCACACGCACACGAAACGAAATTCTGACAACAGAAACAAACATGAAACTCGTGATTAGGGTTTAAAAATTTGGATCCTTAGGGAAAATTGGACCTTGTGAAAACGTTTTATGATTTTATAAAATGTCAGGCTAGTTTTTACACTAGACACATTTTCCGGTTTTAACCTCAAATTCCGGTTGAGGGTAACTGAAAACCGAAGTCTCAGTCGGCGATTAGCAAGCTATTCTCCCCCATGATTGTAGTATCATGGAACTTGAAGCCGAATGTCCAAAAAATGGTTTTACACAAATATAATTCATAAAATAGCATAAGTTTTAGAACAAAATTATATCGTGTCCAAATATCATCGGTGAACCATGAGTTTGCACACCTCAATTTGTTATGGCATATGTATGTTGACCGCGGTCAAACATAGATGCGGTTAATCTTTACGGAGATCATCCATCTGGGGATTAGATTCATTAGTCTTAAAAGCTAATTTGCATTGTGCCCCCCATTGTACGAGACAGATCCATCTCATGGTTAGGATAAGTCTGACCACCAAAAACCCTGTTTGATGCTGAGGTTAGGTGGATTTCCAGCCGATTTTAGGGATGACTTTTCAAGATTTTTCGTCAACCTACAGCTGTTCTGGACTACATCTTCTAACATAAGTTAGCAAGTGTGTCAATTCGGAAGACTTTACTTCCTTACGGGATGGACTTGATTCATCCTCTATTACTCGTGATAATGGAATATTCAGGTTTATACGTTCCTTAGCAATGATATCTGCAATAAACTTCAAAGAAACATGTGATAAATGGTTCTCAATATAAGGATTTATAAATTCTTGTTATAAATGGTTTTCTTTTATAAGTTTTAAACAAATAAACTTATGTATTTTTAATGTATGGAGACAACAATTTCGGTTTTTACACCTGATCTTTAATTGCTCGTAATTACCTTAAAAATTGATTAGATACATTTGTTTAAAAAATTTCAAATTTTCATAAAAACCAATAACTTATTAGTTCTCGAGAATTTATATATTCCCACCCCACACTTAAGATTATGTAATGCCCTCATTACATAAAATCAGATAATAATGTATAAATTTGAGAGGACAAAAAGTGTAGAGTATTTGGAACTTCCTTTGTTAACCGATTTGGATTTTCAAATTGTTTTACCTATGATCATATCCAATGTTTGTATCACAATGTAATTTGATGTTTCGTTTCGTCTAATTGCATTTTCGTCTGTACCTGTCAAAACCATGTTAAAAACACACAAAATATGGGGTTTTAATTCAATCGTACAACACATTTTTTTACCCCACACTATATTTTCTTGCTAATATATAAAAAATAAAAATATAATAAGTTTCAATACACACCAAAAAATTATGTTATTACAAACTAATTTTTTTTTTCTTTTTATATATTTTTTTTTATAACTTATAATCAATTAAATTTAAAATATCTTTTATAAATTTATATTTGTAACGGAAATTCGGTTGTTATACCTGATCTTAATCCGTTTATAAATTTTTAAATTCAATTTATAAAATTCATTTCATTAAAAGTTAAAGTTTTAATATTTTTCGAAAACAAATTTAAAATAAAATAAAATAAAAACACTCTATTTTTGTGTTAAAAAGATTAACGTTTTTAAATTTTAAAACAAGTATATGAAAAATAAAAAAAATAAAAAGGAATTTAAAACACAATATAAAAAAAAAACGAGACACACGAATGGGACTATTTACAATTTGTGAAGTTTATTAGCGAGTCGTTCACGCGACTCCACCCCAATTTTAACTAACGTCGGGGTGATAAACATCACCCTTCTTTACTCCAATAGAACTATTACCGCAACCATTCTCACCATTAATTTTTGACAATAACCAAGAGTCCGAAAATCTTGACTCTTTAACCAATTTTTTTAACTTATCTTTCTCAATTTTCGATAAGTTTGACACCAATCTCTTTCTTAAATGTTCATCTTTTTCCGACATAGCATTTCTAATCCTACCATATAACTTCTTCATGGTTTTCTCAACAACACAATCATTGAGTGGTTTACTATCAAGCTTTTCTTTACCGTCCTCCCCACACTTAGCTTGTTGCCTAATGGGTTTAGCATGATCGACAATATTCACTGAAACTATCGGTGTGGGTGGTGGGTTCATACTAAACTCAGTTTGATAGGTTACACTCTTGCCTCTATCCTTCAAAACTAGTTTTCCTGTTTTCCAATCTGTTAAAGCACTTGCAGTTGCTAAGAATGGTCTATCTAAAATAATAGGTACAAACTTATCTTCTTTCATATCTACAACTACAAAGTCAGCTAGAAACTCAAGTTCACCTGTTTTTACTACTAAGTTTTCAGCAATCCCTATAGGTTTATTAACCGACTGATCAATGAATCTAATGCCTGAATTGGTCGGTTTAAGTTCGCCTAAGTTCAAATGCGAGTAAATGGAATAAGGCATGAGATTTATACTTGCACCCGAGTCAGCTAATGATCTAAGAGTTCTAGAATCATTAAGCTTACAAGGTACTATGAATGGTCCGGGATCACCTAACTTAGGTGGAAATTCATTCTTTTTCACAATAGCAGCACATTCTGCTTCAAGGAACGCGGATGATGCCTGCTCACACACTCCTTCTTTTGCCATCAAATCATTCAAGAATTTCCCATAGTTTGGCATACCTGCAATAACATCAACCAAAGGTACATTTACACAAATATTATCCGTATTTAAAGGCTTACAATGATTCTCCTTTGGTTTTTCGGATAAAAGTGCATGCGGGTATGGAATGGGTTCTTTATAGTCTTCCACTTTAGGTGCTTGCTTCACCGTATCTTTCACTTCTTCCTTGATCACCTTCAAATCATCATCAACCCTAAATTCGGAAGGCTTGGTGGTTTCTATTTTCTGCACTTCTGCATGATTTCCCGACATCAGCCTCATCAAATAATCAGCATACTCGGGAGTTATGTCACCAACTCGGATCTCTTCATTTTCACATGTTATACTTTTCATACTTTCAACTCGGGTACCATCAATCTCTTGATAAGGAGTGTAATCTGCCATATTGGATAAATCAGAAAATATAAACTCATCACACTCTTCATCATCATCTTCACACCCAAGAGTAAAAATAGGACTATGCTCCGGTGTTTTGAAACTTGCTTCATCCTCACAGAAACTATAAATAGCATTCACTTGTGAATATGCTGGGGCTTGAGGATCATTCTTCTTTAGTATAAACGGAGGGTTACTTGCAATTGGTGGTCTCTATGCTAGTAACTGTGAGATCCTTCCAACATCTCTTTCTAAAATCTGAATCGTGGCTTGTTGATTTCGAATTTGCTGAGTTTGGAGCTCTGCATTTTTCTCATGCTTAACCATAAAATCTCTTAAGAGATCTTCTAAACCAGATTTTCTCTCGGGTTGAGGTTGCATAATTGCTAATGGTTGTGGTTGCATGAGTGCTAGCGGTTGTGGTTGATTGGGTTGGAAATTATTTTGATAATTTCTTTGAGGTTGATTTTGGTTATTATAACCTGGTGGCGGATTTCTTTGATTTTGATTTGGGAAATTCCGGTTATTTTGGTAACCTGGATTTCCTCCTTGATAGTTATTGTTATTTTGATAGTTATTATTATTTGATCCTGAAGGTCCTCCTACTTGATAGCTGTTTATAGGAGGATATTTTCGGTTGTTTGCTTCTATAGCTGGAAAATCACTGAAGTTCATTTCACCTTTTCGTAAGTATCCTAAGAAATTTGCTTGTTCTTCCATTGTACTTTGATCACAATCTCTAGTAAGATGGGGACCTTGGCACAGTTCACATCCTACTCTGATAGCATGCATTTCCTTGGTTACTTTCTCGATTTGTCTTGCTTGATTCGCTATTTGAACTTTTAAAGAAGCAATTTCATCATTGCTTTCAATACTAGCAACATCTGATGATCTAGAGAATTCTATTTCTTGATGCCAGTTATGAGAATGGGACGCTAAATCAGCAATGATTGTATGAGCGTCTTCAGGTGTTTTCTTCATGATCGAACCTCCGGCTGCAACATCTATATCTTTTCTAGTTGCCACATTGACTCCTTTATAGAATATTTGGACCTTTTGGAATGTATTCAACCCGTGTTGAGGACATATTCGAAGCATTTTATTGAATTGGGTCCAAGCTTCATAAAGAGTTTCATTAGGCTTTTGTTTAAAGTGATTTATGTCACTTTGTAATTTTGCTGCTTTTGAAGCAGGAAAGAATTCTGACAAAAATTTATCCATCATATCATTCCAGTTTTCAATATAACCTTCTGGTAATGAGTCTAGCCAATCTCTTGCATCATCTTTTAATGACCATGGAAAGATTTTTAAACATGCAACTTCATCGGTGACATCTTTGATTTTGAAAAGCTTGCAAATGCTTACAAACTTACGAAGATGCTCGTTAGCATCCTCATTTGGGGCTCCACCGAATTGACATGTATTAGTTACCATGTGTAAAAATTGACCTTTTATTTCAAAGCCATCACTCATCGTGGGTTGGATGATTGCGTGGCCTTGACCTTTTCTTGTGGCCTTCATTAATGCTTCCATCGTTTGATTTGTATCAGCCATTTCTTCTTCTTCTTTAATAATCGGCTCTATGATTGGTTGAATTATTGGTTCAGAGTCGGATTCTAAGAAAAGTGACTCTAAATTTTTAGCAAGAGATTCTACTTCTTGAGTTCTTAAGCGTTCGTGGAATCTTCTTTCGGGTTCAGGATGTGAAGGAGTTAATTCAGCGTTGGAGGAACGTAAGTTCATACATTAATTTCTATTATGAGATCACTTCACTAAAGGTTTATCTAGGGTTACCTATTTGTTTCTCTTTTTTTAGTGTTTTTCGGTGTTTTAAAATTACTAGTACTTCCTATTTCTTTTTGTTGTTTTTGTCCTTTATTAATTCTTTGAGGTTCCGGATTAAGTTTAACAAGTTTAGGATTGAACGGATCATACAATTTGGGAAATTGTACAAAGAATTAAAGGATTTATTCAAAAACTTTGAACTTTCTTGGAAATGAATTTCCTCGAGAGGATCGAATAACATAAAAACAATGATAAAAACCCTTAAACAACAGATTTTCCTTCTGATTTTGCCCACGTTTTGAATAGCCAAAAGATGCAGCAGAGGGGCAGGATCCTTCTATTGACCAATAAAATTGGTGATCCAACAACCCGGTCCACGTACAAATCCAACTACTACTACGAATCAGAAAAATTATCTATTTATTTAACTATAAAATTCCCCGGCAACGGCGCCAAAAAGTTGATGTGTGCGATCGAGACCTTTATTTATGAACGGATTTGAGTTGTTTTGTTACACGAATTGATTTATTGTATATGTGGTATTTTATTGATTTTAGGTTGATTTCACACATATATATAGGCAACTAGTCCTATCCGTGTAGTTTAGTTTGTTGGTAAATCCGATTCGTTCCACAGGGAGATGGAGTGTTTAATGGTTTTTAATAGTCTTTGATGTCAAACTTAATTAAAGAGGGTTTTGGATTAGGCAATTTATGGTAACAGTAAAAGAAAATAACTTAACTAATTTACTAAATAAAATTACAAGATTACAATAATTAACTTAAAAAGAAACTAAATGAAATTATGCTAATTATGATGCGATAATTATATTACTAGATGGTAATTAGTAAAATAGTAATTTTCAATAAAACTATATATTTAGAATTTTGTTTTAAGTAATTATTATATAAACTTATTTAACTTAACTAAATGACATTTTTAATTAAACTAATACAAATTAAAAGGAAATTAATTAATTTACTAATTATAAACTAGTTACAATTTATAAACTTATAATTAATACTAATTTTTAGAATTAAAACATGTATTTAAGTATTTTATAATAATTAAAACTAATTATATAAAAAAAATAACCTAAGTATAATAATTAAAATAACTAAAAACCTAAATATATAATATTAAATAATTAAAAACCCTAAATTTAACCTACGGGTACTGTAGCCGTATTCAAGGCCTACACGATTCGTGTGATGATACACGATTCGTGTATGAGTAAAAAGACGTGACAAATAACTGTTACGAAAATGAACTATTTTTATGTATTTTTTTTATATTTTAAAATAATACTTCGTAAATAATAAACTTAATACTTTTATAAGAAATATAAATGAGATAAATGAGAGTGTTTACTTAATTGTGTCACCCCTAGGTCCATGGATTGTTTTAAGTTTTACGCCCTATTTAAAATGTTCTAGTATCAAACTTTACATTTTTCTCTCGAATAAATATAAAGTTACAACTTAACTAAATAAAATCTAATTTTCATTGGATTCTTTTTAGAAAACTACTATTCCCTAAGTATTTAAATTGAGACCTAGCCTAGTTTTGACCTTCGCCAATACCTAAATTATAACGGTTTCCCTTTTTATAATTTCACCTTCATATAACTTATTGATATCACCCAAACCACCGAAGTTTATTTCTAAATTGGTGTCAATAACTTATCCATAAATTCGTCTAGATCATTTTTAATGTTGAAGCTCAATTTATGTAAATAAAAACAACTTTCGTTATTTAAATTTAATAAATTAAGTGGCAAGGGTTAAATACCTAATTACATAAAAATGGTTCTTTTAACTAGACTCAATATTAAAAATACTAAAGTTACATTTTAACTTTTACTAATGGTAACAATCCATTTCACTAGGGGCTCTACATTTAAGCAAACACTAGGGAAATTTAGCTATTCATTACACTAAGGTAGACATAAAAATATAGATATGCAAACATAATAACAACGCTAATTTTAACAGAGTAAACTTACTAAAATATCTTCACTTGCATTAACTTCAAACGGTAGAAAAATTACAATAATAACACCCCTTTCATGCGTACAATAACACCCTTTATCACGAACAATACCCCCTTAATAATTGATACTTGAAACTAATTACAATAGGTACAAGTAAAAATAACAATAGTAATTTGATATAGTAATTTTGTGTGTATATTCCCCCTCCAACTCTGAACGTACTCCATATTTATAATTGAAGTAGTAGTTGGTGAATGTTTTGTTGAATTCCTGCTGTATCTCCATTGAGTTAAAGAATTGTTTTAAAATTAAAAAGCCAGCCGCCCCATTTCACGTTCTGGAAAGTCTTGTGGCCTAACATTACACGATTCGTGTATGCTCACACGATTCGTGTAAGACCAGATATCTACACGTTTCGTGTAGACATACATGATTCGTGTAAGATCAAATAACAGTTTTCTTCATTTTTCTTCTTCAGTTGTTCTTTGTTGATCCCGTGTTGACGTGTACTGATTTGGCACTTCTCATTTGAACTCTTTTCTTCTTTCATCTTGTACTTTCATTCGGATAAACGTTTCTTGATATAAATCTAGTTAAAACTATCGTTTTATCGTCGTTTCTTCTAACTTCACTCTTTTGTCGTTTTTCTCGTGAAATGCGCATTGAATGTCTTTGTAGATGATAAAAACCTATGAAATATAAGTGATATTGCGTTGAATAATATGTATGTTTAGAGCAATATCACTTAGCTACGAGACATTAACTTAAAAAGGTTGAGCATAACTTACAATGATTAAAAATAGCGTAGCGTTACACGGACAGAATTTCGACTTACACCCTTACAACATTCGCTAACATACCCTTATTATTAGAATTTAAAATTAAAATTAAAATTATAATATATATATATATATATATATATATATATATATATATATATATATATATATATATATATATATATATATATATATATATATATATATACGTGATAGATAGAGAGATGGATGATCGATATATTGTGTTCACCAAACTGCGAATTTATAGGCATGTGGCCAACTTTTCAGGGCCATGCGATCGCATGCTTTTCCTTCTTCCTGGCCATGCGATCGCATGGCCAGCTGTATGAGTTCACATGTCTTTGTTTCTTTCTTTGCCGACGGTTTATAATAATATATATAATATATAAATAATTTTAAGAATTATTTAAATATTATATTATATTTATGTGCATTGTTGACTTGTAATTTTTAGTCCGTTGCGTCGAGCGTTGAGAGTTGACTTTGGTCCCGGTTCCAGTTTTTTGAACGTCCTTGCGTATAATTTAATATCTTGTACTTTGCGTTTCGCGTCTTGTACTCTTGTAATTTTGAGACGTTTCTTTTCAATAATTGGAACCACTTTGAGTGTACTTTGTACTTATGAGCTTTTTGGTCGTTTGCGTCTTCAATTCGTCGAATCTATCTTTTGTCTTCACCTTTTATTATTTAAACGAATATCACTTGTATATAGAACAGTTGCAACTAAAAGCTTATCTTTCTTGAGGGATAATGATATTAAATATATGTTCGTTTTTAGCATTATCACTGAGGTCCGTGGATTTTCTGCTGATTTTAGAGATGACTTTTCTAAATTTTTCGTCAACCTACAGCTGGTCTGGACGACAACTTCTTGACCTAAATCAAGAAGCGCGTGTCTTTTTCGGAAGACTTTACTTCCTTTTAATGATGGAATTGATTCATCGTGTAGATCCATCTTTCTTTCATTTATATTATAGTATATTGGGTAAAACTGATTAATATAGTCCAAAACAAAAGCACATGCAATAACTTTACAGAAACATGTGATAGATACTTTTTAATTGAATAACTTGGTACATTCTCCCCACACTTGGCTCTTTTTATGCGTATTTTTTTTCTAATAAATAAATTCGAATGTTTTGGTTGTTTCTCAATTTATATCCTTTCCTAGGTAACAATAATTTCGGCATTAACACCTAGTTTTATCGTTCATAAATATGTATAAACATGATTTTAAATTCATTTAGTTGAAAATTTTTCAAATTTTCATAAAATTTTGAAAATAACCAAGTATAAACCCGAGAGAATTTATAACCCTTCCCCACTCTTGTGATCATGCAATGCCCTCATTTGCATGAAATCAGACTATAATTATAAATTCATAAGGGTGATTAGTGTAGAAAGGTGATTAAAAATATCCAGTATATAATTGCTAAGCTCGTTGAATGATAGATGACGTCTCATCGTTCATTACCTTCGTTATTTTATCATTCATGTTTTTCTTCAAAAACGGTTGCTTTTCTGAACTGTTTGCTAAACTTTGAAAATGTGTCTTTTACCCTAATTTATCATGCATTTTTATTAACGAGTTATGCACTAACCCGAACCCCTAATTTTAACGTTAAGTGGGGTTAGACTCCCCACACTTAGATGACGACATCTGAAGTCGGTAGAATAAGTTCCATGAATTAAAATAGTGAGCCAGTTATTTACATCTCGGGTGGTGTATAATATATCAATGGGTTTAAAGTTTAGACCCACCCGATTTTCACTACTTAATTCTTTTTTAAGTGTAGCTTTTAGTAAATGGATATGTCTCTTTTCTGGTTCTTGGTCAAATGAATCGTTATACACCGACATACATATTTCTATAGGGTGGACAATTCCTAACATTTCTTTCCGTTCATTCTCGGGATCAAAGGTTTCACCTCTATTACCCAATTGGGTGAAATCCGAGGTGTCATTATCTATTACAGCTCGTAGTTCATCTTCGGTAGATGACTCGTCTATTGAGAATATTGGGTTGGAAGGTTGTGGGATGGTGAATTTCGAGATCGAAGCAAATTCTTCTTCTTTAAAGTTATCGGTCCCACTATTTTGGTCTCGGGGGTAAAATTTTCAACGTTATCGTTTTCCCAAGAGTACCAATTTATCACCCTTACTTCTTCTTCATCCATTGATGGATCGATGATTTCGTCGGTAGAGGCTACTGTGTCGATATGTTGTGAAATTGGTAAAACTGAATAAAAAGTATTATCGGGATAATTGGTGATTTCGGAGCTCTCGAATTCATCAAAATTCGATGATATGAGATTTTCTTGCATACGACTCCTCAGATCAACAGGTGTGTAGTCTGATAGAGTTTCAGCTTGCCTATTTGCAAACTCTCTCATTTGTTCATTTTGAGCGTCAAATTCTTCGAGTTTGATTTTCATATAATCTAATAAATTTTCAGACACATAATTTTCCTCGTCCTCTGGTTGTTGAGTTTGGATATATTCTTGGGAATAATCCCAATTTGAATTATATTCCTCATAATCATTCCATTCAGGCTCTATGGGTGCGTAATTTTCCATAGGAACGTAATAATAACATTCCCATGTTGAGTGATAATCTCCACAGATTTCACAACCAGTTATTGTTTTGTCATTCGTGATCCAAGATTGACCGAACGAATTGTCATCAACACCCGTTTGAGAGTATTGATGAAATTGATTTCGTATGTCAGAGAATGTTTCCAAAATATTTTCGAAATTTTCCATTATGCGCTTATTACCAAATTTTAGCTACAATGTGGTGCATTTACTAATTATTCTTATTAGTTTCAAAACAAAAAATTATATAAGTTATCAAATTAATAGACTTTTCTGCTTTTGCCCACGTTTCGAATAGTCAATAGATGCATCAGGTAGCCAGGACCCTTTAAATCGGAAGCCCACAACTCGCCACTAACAAATCCAACTATTACTACGAACCAGAAAATTTGGATGTCTATCAATTTAATTGCTTAAAATAAATTTTCGTAGAAATTTAAAGAAAATAAAGAAAATTCAATGTCCTAAAAACTAGAGTGTAAAAATTAAAAATAAGAAAGAAAAAGAAAAAGCGCGTCGAAAAACGTCGAAAAATAAAAATAAGAAAGAAAACATCGAAACTTAAAAGTCTAAAAATTAAATCTAAAAAGTTGCGTCTAAAGGTATTAAAGTTTAAATGAATACTATATCCAAAACGGCAATAACTTAATTAGTAGAAAAATTCATAAACTGCGTCGCAAAATTCTAAAGCGCCTAAATCTTAATCTAAAGAAAAAGTACTTAAGGGATTTTACGGCAAAGCCTAAAAATCTAGAAATATAAAATAACTACGACAAAACTAAATTTAAAACTAATTACGAACGATAAATATACAAAATAAACGATAAAAATATAAATTATAACTAAAATGATAAAAATACAAATTTTATAAAAAAATATTATTTTTATATTATATTTTATAAAAGTATTAAACTATAAATATAAAAACTTAATTAAAATTTTATTAAAACTAATACAAATTATTATTAAATTAAAACCTTAATTAATAATAAATAATAATAATAATAAACCCTACTCCGTAATTAATGTCCGAGGTTTCAGTTTTGTCAGAGCAGCTCATGCGATCGCATGAGTTTTCAATGCTCTGTCCATGCGATCGCATGGAAACGGATACCAGGCTTTGTGTTGGGCTTCGACCCAATTTTTATTTAATTACTATTATTATTATTATTTTTCTGATTTTAATTTATGTAAAATATTTATATAAAATAAAAAAACTTATATTTTAAAAACTAAAATAGAAATAGAAATACTTTATAATTTTATATATTTTAAACAAACTCTTAAAAATATATATATTTTTTTCTTTTTAATATTTTATATATTTTTTATTTTTTTTATTTTATATTTTTACAAATAAAAATATAGCGTTTCGTCGAGTCCCAGGCAGCGGCGCCAAAAACTTGATGTGTGCGAGGTGTAGTACGAAATACTATTATTTTTATTACGGAATACGATACAAATTAAATAAGTTTTAATTTAATTTATTTACAGATGGGATATACCTAAACCTTGCTACAACACTATAGTAAGTCCAGTTCGTTCCACAGGGAGACGGCTTATTTTACACTATATTTTTATAGAACTATATTTGTACAAAATATAAATATATATATTACAATTATTATTATTATTATTATAAAAGAGGGGTTTTACCGTTTAATGACTAGTTTGTCGATTTTATATTTTAAGTGAAGTGTAAAGTAAATGGCGATATTTAACTAATGATAAAATAAATAACCATAATTAAAATAACAATAAATAAAAGTACGAGGAAATATGAAATAAAATATATTATGCTTATTTAAACTTTCGTACTCATGATGTTGACGTTTTGATTTTGATTTATTACCCTGGGTTAATTTTTCTTTGTCCTGGATTATTTGATATGTCCATCTGGTTTTGTCCATAATAGTCCATCGGTCATAATTATAAAGTGCGAGGGTCTTCGCCAAATTAACCTTATACCCGAAGTCAAATATTCCAACTAATTGGGGACTTAAACTGTAACAAGGTCTTAATACTTTGTTAATGATTACACCAGGTTATCGACTGCGTGTAATCCAAGGTTTTAATACTATGTTAACAATTACACCAATTATCCTTAAATGTAATCCACCCCTGTTTTAATGAGTCCATTGACTATTAATCCATCCCCGTGTCCGGTCAAATGAACAATTATTAGTATTTATAAATATCCCACCCACCGTACCCAGTCAAGCGTATGTGGTTATACATAGATACGTCAAATTGTAACCTTTATATTAAATTAACAAGATATCATTTAGCTAATTAAATATAAAGCCCATTAATAGCCCATTGTCCAATTTCCACAAGTGTCGGTCTTTTGTTCAAACCCCAATTATGGTCCAAAGCCCAATAACCCCGTCTTAATATTTAGCCCAACATCACAATTACTTCGGCTCAAATAAGCATAATAATAATTTAAGTACGATACATAATTAAAAAGGGAGAATTTAGCTTACAGTGATTATTAATCGCGTAATGTTACAGAGACAGAGTTTCGACTTTAAAACCCGTAAAATAACCTTTACAATACCTAAACTAACTAATATAAAACTAAACTATATTATATATATATATATATATATATATATATATATATATATATATATATATATATATATATATATATATATATATATATATATATATATATATATATTAACAGAGTGAATTGAGAATGGATGGGGTAGTTTTTTCGTCGAGCAGAAGCCTGGTATTTATAGGCATTTTTTTTTATTCTGATGCCCATGCGAGTGCATGGGGTTTTAGTGCAAATCTCAAGCACTCGCATGGATTTTATGCCTATTTTCCACTTGCATGGGCTCATGCACTCGCATGGATTTTATGCCTATTTCCCATGCGATCGCATGGCCGTTAGATCCTGCTCACATATTTTTTGTTTTCTTGCTTGTCGACATATTATTATATATATATATATATATATATATATATATATAATATATATATAATTTATATTAATTATATATATTATATTATATTCTTGTGCATAGTTGACTCGTAATTTTAGGACCGTTGACTCGCGCGTTGATGCTCGGTTTATGTCTCGGTTCCGAATTTTCGAACGTCCTTTCGTACGCGTAGATATCTTGTACTTTGCGTTTCGCGACTTGTACTCTTATCATTTTTAGATGTTTCTTATCAATAAATTGAACCACTTGGATTGTAACTTGTACATTTGAGCTTTTTGGTCATTTGCCTCTTCAAATCGTCATTTTTGTCTTTCGTCTTCGCACTTATTTATTTAAACGATTATTACATAAAAATAGAACAATTGCAACTAAAGCTTTACATATTGAAAGGATATTGCTATGAAATATATGTTCATTTAGAGCACTATCAATGATAAACGTCACAAACAAACGTCGATCGAGACCACACAATAAAATGGAAGCACGACTTGGAGTAAGGAAGCATTGAACGAGAATGGCACACTACAAGATTAGAAGAAACCACAAAAGGGGCAAACCATCTATACACACCTTGCGACCATATGGGAGTACTACGTTCTTCATTGCCTTTTCAAATAGAATATACGCAATATACTAGACCACTTTAAAATAACACAATATTTTTCAAAACTAAAGTGTGGGATACATTGTATCCTTATCATTGAGAACAATGTTATTTTAACGTGTGGGATAGCAATATTGCATAAAAAGAATCTCGCAAATCCTCAAGTGTTTAACAAACTGAGTTTTTCACAAAAATTAAAACTTTTCGAGCTATATAAAACACTTAGGGTTCCAAAATCTATAAATGATCAAAAAAAATTGTTACAAAATAGACAAAAAGGTAAAACATGGTCGAAACTATTTACGCAAAGCGAACCGATTCTCCAAAAGAGCATTGCATAACCAAGACACATTTCGACCCATTATAATTGATGTGAGGTACCACAAATACAGCCCAACAAGCACTCACTTTTAGTGTTTCACTATACTTCCGTTGAGCGTGCCGATGTTGGCATCTTTGAATCAGAACTTGCTGTTGATCTACCTTTCGGAATCACACTTTTTGAAGAGAACTACTACGTTAGAAACCTCAGCTTCGCGTGAAGGCAAAACACCCCCATCACACACTTCCATTTTCATCTCCACTCCATCTCCACTCCAAAAACTCCACCACAAAACCATCCACCATTATCTATTCTCTTTTCTTTCATTTCGTAAACAAAGAAATAAATTCTACGAAAATCATAACTTTCGAGAAATCCTTTAAATATAATCGCATTAGAAAATGCGAGCATCCAAGTCAAGTATCAAAGGAGACCACTGATAAAAAGGAGACCTCGAAGAGAAAAGCCAAAGATATCTGCCAATATATATATATATATATATATATATATATATATATATATATATATATCCCATACATAATTCAGACATGTGTCGCTTCCTGGTTTATCCTCAGCAATTCTAATTTTCTTAGAATTTTGAATTAAAAAATTGGTTAATTATCTAACACTGACTCGTGTCCTCTCTTTCTCTTTCAAACCCATTTTTCTTTCTCTTCAAACCGTCGCTCTACTAACCATTTTTCAATCTTCTGGCGATTTCTCATCTTCTTCATCGTTGATCTTCAGGTTTGTTTGTTGATGATTTCTTCCTTCCTTCTCCATCGCTATTTAGGGTTTTCCTGACTATTTTTTAGGTCCTTCTGACGATGATGCAGTTTTTTTATGTTTTTTATTTATTTACTTATTAAAAAATGAAATCAACCTGCACAGTTTAATCTTCTACCAGAGATGCGGAATGAGGGCTAACAAAATCAACGTTCATATCTAACAAAAAGGCCAAATCATTCAAACGAGTATAAAAATTTGATTTAATTGAGGATTGTGTTCATCATCAAACATTGTTCGATGCTGCTGCAGGTTTGTTATTATCGACTTCCATAAACGAATTTGACTTTATTGTTTGTTATCTACACTTAGGTATTTGATTCGGGATGTTTTTGTGTCGATAAATTAAATCACCGTTCATCTACCCTGAGTACACATCGATGTTAATGGTACGATAAGGGGTGTTTTCTGCTAATCGTTTTTAATTTTCTAAACAATTCACGTTATCAGATAAAAGCATTATAAATGATAATACATCTGACCCATTTAATTTATGTATTGTTGCATTGTAAATTATTATGATAATTTTGATTATGTTGATGATAAACTTGATTTCTTTGTTTCTTACTGATATTGAGATATCTATGTGTGCGTATTTATAACTTTATAAATATACATACATGTAGTTTGTGAAGATATATTTGTTGACAATTCTTCCAATAATTCAAATTCAATGGCCGCTCCACCGGCTAGGGCACGAGCTGATTATGATTACCTTATTAAGCTCTTTTTGATTGGCGATAGCGGTTAGTTCTTAAATTCTAATATGTTTTTTTAATTTAATTTCATGATCAGCTTATTTTAGTTTTGTATATATATATATATATATATATATATATATATATATATATATATATATATATATATATATATATATATATATATATATATATATATATATATATATATATATATATATAATAGAGTATATCTGTGTGATGGAAGGATCATATTGATTGGTTACTTCTATAGAAATGAAAAAATAAAAAATAAAAAATTTATAAAGATCGATCAATTGGAGCTGTTTCTTTGTTTTAGTGTTATACAGGTGCATAGTTATACGCATGAGAGAATTAACGTAGGAACACGGGCACTGGTCAATAAAATTGGAGACAATTTCATTTCTTTCTTTTTTTGTATGTGATTGGAATGAAAAGGTTATCGGGGTACAAATCATGTACTTCGTTTGAGTTATTATACCTAATCAAGGTTGCAAACATCGCTCTAGGTCGAGACTTTTAAGAAAGTAATTGGCAACTCGGGGAGTAATTGGGAGTAATCGGATTAGAGTTTTTATACATTCGAATAACAAATTAGAAAACTATACTTGTAAATATACAAGAAATCACTAAACATAAACTTAAATGTTAACATAATTGTCTGGAAACATAAACATAATCATCATTTACTCAAAAACTTCATAATTCTAATTTAGCTTCATATTGAAATGTTGACCTATGTTGACTTTGATTGATTATATTCAGTTTAGACCAACTAAATCCCATTTTCGACTCATTGACGTCTGAAGATGAATGTTTCATTTTTGTTGCAGGTGTGGGAAAGGCCCGGCCCCTTTTGCAATTTGTAAATGTGGTGATCTTGAGCCATTTGTTTAGTGGTGTTCATTTGGGATATATTTATTCTCAGATTGGTCCAATAAAATATTATGATAATGTGTAACAACTCAAATACCTTAGAAGCCCTTTTAAATTACTTAATAATTCACTGTCATGTGATCAGTATCACACCAATAATTTTTTATGTGTTGGTGTAATATACCATGACTTTAGATTTTACTATTTTATTGTAAATTTGTTTAACCCTTTATATAATTGTGTTGTTTTTATATTGGAACTGTTAATAAATAGTTTATGGATATGGATATGGATATGGATATGGATATGTAGACTGAGTTATCCATTTTATTCAATAGTTTTGATTCAAAGTATAAGTGTAATTATCATTGAATAAGCACACAATTTCTTCATTCATAATTTGCAGGTCTTTTAGCAAGTCTAGAATTGTAGAGTACAACATCAAAGAATATTATCTTCCTCAGAGAAGAACAGAGGTTAACGATGTTATACAACGATTTTGATAAATTCAAGTCCACTTGGTGAGAGTGATGATTAAAATAAAAATACATTCAGGAGTTTGAGACTTCATTTATGATCACCCATTAAGGTTAGTAGTCTTTGTGTTTTTATACTTTTTTTTTTACTCATTACTTTGTATAAACAACTAATAAACAAATGTATTTCAGTCTGTTTATCTTCTGGTATAAATACTCGGATAAGATAATTTTTACTATACAATTTAAGCTATATTTGGTCATTGTAATTGTGTAATATAGGTTATCGGTGCCAATATTAAAGCATTCAAATACTATTCTTTAAGATCCCGTGCAACGTACGGGCTCTTAAATGTATATTTGGTTGTGAAAAAAATAATGTCTTTACCATATCGTTAATTAATATAATATTTTATGATTCAAGTTTGTTTGCTGAAGAGTCCTCGTGCAACGCACGGCCTCTTAAATCTAGTATATATATATATATATATATATATATATATATATATATATATATATATATATATATATATATATATATATATATATATATATATATATATATATATAGGTTCTGAGAAAAGGAGCAGAGCCTAAAGATTCAAGAAAAGTACTTCAGGCAGTCAAAAAAAAGGATGTTCAGTCTGAAATTCCTGATGTAGAGGGTTGTGTCCCGTTTTGGACAAGGCAAGAAACGAGAAAGGGTCAAAGTACTCGCACTTGAGTAGTTGTCAATATCCAGGGTTAAAAATGGTAAATAATGAGGGAATTGGGGGGCTAAATGTAACTTTCAAATTTAACACAATAAACATTAAATTAAACCTACCAAAATTTTTAACGGAATTTATCTTTTTTTCATCGCGAGTTTAATTCCTCCGTCATCACCGTTCAACTCGAAATAATTTTACGAACAAAACGCAACTAATTATATTCGAAACGGAGTTTTTTTTTTTTAAAATTCGGATTAATTATATATATATATATATATATATATATATATATATATATATATATATATATATATATATATATATATATATATATATATATATATATATATATATATATATATATATATATATATTAAAGAAACGAAACTAATTATATCAAATAGATGGCTACAACAAGTGGTAAGTGCGTGAGTTTGTAAAGGAAAAATCGGAGTTCGACTCCTTCTACCACAATCCGCGGACCATTAGATATATTAGGTACCAAACAACGTATATTCAAATACAACCGCAGCAACGCACGGTTAAATTTTTTTATAGTTCTTATTATTTGTAACTATTTTTCTTTTCAATTATATATTTACCGAACATGTTAAATGTTACTGTAATTTACTAACCGTAACTTAATATATTAATTTCGTAAAACTACCTTCGTTAGTTATTTTTCTTTGAGAAAAACAATTTAAGGTAGTTTATCTCGCTGTAAAAATTCTAATTTTGTATATACATTGTTTTTTTTTTTCTATGATGGAGATACATTTGTCGATGACATCGATTATATGAACATCATGGATGATGATATGTAAATTTTCTTTATGAACTCAATTAGGATAAACTTATAATAATAACACTATAGTTGCATTTGCGAAAAATTTCAATACCAAGTGGATAAAAAACCAAAAAATACCGCTCCCATATCGGTTTCGAAATTGATACCGGATTGTAATTTCGGTACGGTTTCGATTCTCCATTTTACTCATTTTCTGTTCCGGTACTAATAGGTTCTGGTACGGTTCTGGTACGGTTCGGTACGATTTCGGAACCGATCTCATCCCTAAAGTGGAGTAGGTATCACATCTTTTTAGTTATTTTATTAAAATTAATTAAATTGTAATTGCTTTTAACTTTTTTCTGATTGCCTGAATTACTCATTTACGCTCATTCATGTGATGACTTCAAACACGCCACCCGAAATTTTGTCCATCAAGCGGGGCTAGTGGTGTGATGGTGGCACTATGGTGGTGATCGCCAACAACGCCACTGCATTTACCATGGTTCAACCATCGTACTGTGAATTTGTGATTTCATGTATATATACTACTCGTTGTATATACTTTATCCGTCTCAAATTGATGGTCATTTCTTCACTTTTTTTTCTTAACTCTAATTTTAAATAATATATTTTTTTTGCTATATAATACACGATGAAATTTATATAAATAAATTAAATTTTATATATGCTTGTATTTAATATAACTTTCAGTATTATGTAACAATCATAAAAATTATTACACATAACTATTAAATTAAGACGAAAGAAGTAATATGTATTTACTTTTATAAAGAATAGAGAACTAAATAAAGAGTAGTTTAATATGGGTTCAATGACATTAGAAAAGCTCATAACCTTTACTCCTTTGTTCATGACCGTTGCCAATTATTTTACGTTTATTTAGATTTAGAAGTAAAATTTATTTATTACACAAAGAAAATGAAAATGTCAAGATGATAGCAACAATATTGGGATGCACAGTAAATAAGGAAACGCACGGGGGGTTTTCTTGATGCTGACAAATCTGATGGTTCAGAGTTAGCAGTAGGACCTCTCTATGCCCTGTAAAGTAGACCCTTCTTACAACTTTATTAACATACCGGTCCTTAGTTTTCAATACTCTACAAATAAAGCCCCTTTTATGAATTCCCCTCAACACAATTTTATTGAAGTTGTAAATTTTTGAATGGATAAGATTTATGCAAACTGTTTAAGAAAATTTATTAAATATTTAGAGATATACGATCAAGCTTCAAATAATAGTATTGTGTGACGTTATCAAAATACTTAGAGTATTAATATGAGGGCAACATTTAATCATACCTTCTTTATTTACATTTTGATTTTAATGTCACGGATGACAATGGATACCCGATTCAGTGGATATCCATTCGATTATTTGGTGAATATTGACAATCTAAATGAATATGAATACGAATATAGATAAAATGAAATGGATACGAATATAGATGAAATGAAATGGATATTAATATGGATATAATATGGAAATGGATTTAGTCCATGGATGAACCTGGTTTTACATTATATCTATATAACTAAATATATAACTTTATCACTCGAATTAATATCATTTATGTAGTGATATTTCATTAATTATATTTATCGTTCTTTATATTTTCTCTAAAAATATTAATTTTTTCTTATATTTTACTGTATTTTGTTTAAATCGTTAAATGTATTTATCGTACTTTGGTGGTTTGAATGTGATTCAATGTAACTAAAAAGTATAAGCAACTTACAAGTACTCGATATCCTTACAAGTTTAATAGGCTATTCCTTGACAATTTATTATATAGATTCGTAAAAATGTGACTTTCGGTCGCATAAACTATTAAGAAAAAATACTTTTGATCGTATACAGTTAATCACCGCTTATAATTGTTAAAAGTAAAATAAATTTAAATGGATATGGATGATTATCCATAAACCCGCTTCATCCGACGAATATGGATATGAATATTAATGAATGAAATTTTTATAAATGGATATGGATATGGATTAAATAAATAAATGGATATGAATATTGATAATGCCTCACCCGATTTATATTCGATCCATGCCATCCCTAGGGGCGGAGCTAGTAGGGTGGTTTCGGGGTGTCTTGTCTCCCCCAACCATGATAATGCATATGGTATTTAATTGTGCTTTAATTAAAAAAATGGAGTTGTACATCTATAAAATTAGAGTTGAACATTTGTTATGGGAAGATTTAGTGTATTTGGTTTTTGGTTGAGCTTTAATGAATAAAAATGGAAATGTAGATGTATGAATCTGAAGTTGAAGTAACAGGTGATATTTGGGGACGAAGGTATGTTTGTGTGGGGATGTAAATGACTTTTCTCCTTTTTCATTTTAAGTCCTTTAAATTGTTTTCTATTCATTTTGACCCTCTAACTTAATACTCCGTATATCAATAAATCTATGGGCCCTAAATCTATTACAGTTTACTATGAAAAACGTTAACAAGTGAAATTAACCTGGAGCTTCAATACTAATTTACTAACGATTATTTGTTTGTAATTCACTGTTCCAGAAAGAAAACATTACTTGAATGGTCCATGTATTTTACATCATATTTCATCGAGAATCTCTGAATTTCTATTTTGACTTAATTGGTCCTGGTGATTTACAAATGTTACGTAGACGGTCCCTCTGTCAAACGTCCATCCAAGTCAACCATTAAGGCTTTGTTCTAGAGTTTTGTTTTGGAGAGAAAGGAATAGAAGTAAAAAGGAACTAAAAATAATTGGTGTTCCACAGTTCATAACGGAGATGAAGGGGAAGGAAGCGGATGGATTATTATGGTCTATTTTTCTTTCAATCTTTTGTTCCAAATTGGAAAGATCAAACTCCCTCCCCTTTCATTCCCTTTCACTTCATTCCCTTTCCTTCATAATTAAACTAGGGAACACAACCTAAGTATTAACATTTGCCAAGCACATGAGGGTAGTTTTGTCATTTTACCTCGAAAAATTACTTGAGTGGTCCCTGTGTTTTACAAAATATTTCAAGCAGACTCCTTGTATTATTTTTGACTCATGTGGTCCTTATGTTCTACACAATATTTCATGTGTTTTCGAATCGCGCTTTCTATCGCGTTTACGATTCACGTTTTCGATTCGCATTTTCGAATTTTTGATTTCATTTCGCGTTATCGAATCGCGTTTTAGGTTCGCTTTATCGTTTAACATTTTTTCGCAATTTCGTTTCGTGTCTTCGTTTCATGTTTTCAGTTCTCTTTTCCGGTTCGCGTTTTTGGTTTGCGTTTTCGGTTCGAGTTTCAACGCGGAATTTTGATTTTACTCCTCGTTATCGACTCGCGTTTTCGATTCCCGGTATCGTTTCACTTTTTTCGCATTTTCGTTTCGTGTTTTCTTTTCTGGTTCGAGTTTTCGAGTGGCATTTTCGAAAAAAGTGAAACGATACCGGGAATCAGAAACTCGATTAAATAACGAGAAGTGAAATCGAAAATCCGTGTTGAAAACGTGAATCAAAAACGCAAACAAAAAACGCGAACCGGAAAAAGAACTGAAAACGTGAAAAGAAAATGCGAAAAATGTGAAATTATAAGGCGAACCCAAAACGCGATTCGATAACACGAAATGAAATCGAAAATTCGAATCGAAAATTCGAATCGAAAATGCGAACAAAAAACGCGAACCGAAACGTGAATCGTAAACTTGAATCGTAAGCATGAATCGAAAACACATGAAATATTGTGTAAAACACAGGGACCACCTAAGTAAAAAAACTAACACAAGGACTCTGCTTGAAATGTTTGGTAAAACACATGGACCACTTAAGTAATTTTTCGAGGTAAAATCACAAAACTACCCTCATGTGCTTGACACATGCTAATACTTAACGGTTGACTTTGACGGAAGTTTGGCAGAAGGACCACCTACGTAACATTTGTAAATCACAAGGATCGATCAAGTCAAAATAGAAATTCAGGAATTCCCGGCGAAATGTGGTGTAAAACACAAGGACCATTCAAGTAAATTTTCTTCTAGAAAAGCACAAATTATGTATGTTAAAATTTTATATCAATGTTATTAATAAGGCATATATTAGTTTATGTAAGTTAAATATTTACTTAGTTTCATTTTTTATTATTATTTTTCTTTAATTTATTGTAAGATTTGTGTTTTTATTTCACAAAAAATTCATGCCATCCTTAATCATAATTTTTAGCTCCGCTCCTGGTAATGAGTGATGTTGTAGTTACAACATATGTGTTTCAACTAGTTTGTTAGGTCCGCCTTTTGACGCGAAAACGGATATGGATATGGATATGGATATGCATATGGATGGATGAAATTTTTATAAATGAATATCGATATGGATATGAATTAAAAGATAAATAAATATAAATATGGATAATGCCTCACCCGATCCATATCTGATCTACTGTTATCGCTAGTAATGAATAATGTTATAGTTACAACATATGTGTTTCAACAAGTTTGCTAGGTCCGCCGACGTGAAGACTAAATTTACTTGATTTAATTTTGAATATCCAAACTAGTCAATCACGCATAATTAAATTTTTTTTTTTAATCAATACTCCGTAGTAAACAAATTAAACGGGCTATAAAAAATATTATGGAGTATTATTTTTTTATCACCAACCTCAAAGGTTTTCTAAAAATACTTAAAATAGTTGTAATAAAATTTATTGTCAAATAAAATGTACTACTTATTCATACGCGTTAACAACATTTTTTTAAACGTTGTACAAACTAAAAATTGAGGGTATAAATTATAAAACAAATAACTTGAACCTTGACCATTATTATTATTATTATTATTATTATTATTATTATTATTATTATTATTATTATTATTATTATAAACAATACTAAAAATATATAAACAAACAAAAAATGATTTGTGGTGAAGAATTTAACACTATCATTCGTATCTACAGTAACTTGCCAAGCATTTTGGCTAATCAAATGATACCCTTGGAATAAAAAAAATATGGTGAATAGTAAATCTTTAGTTTCTAATGACATACGAGATCCGGATCGGCCCGCGCGATGCGGCGGGGCCTTTCGGGTTGCATATTCATATTCATATTCATATTCGTGCGGTTTATTAAGTCGAGTTATTTCATTACATTATCTTTCATGCGCAGCCACACAAGTTAAATGTTGTTGTTCTTGTTCATGTATACATCTATAGATGGATGGTTTTTGATTTACTTACCTGATTATGCAGCAGCGGTTGTGATAAAAATGGTTGGCTAATTTTGATTATTCGACGGCTTGTATCCTTGTTCAACCTGACATTATAGTTATTTAATAAAAACTCGTTCTCATTCATCTATAAAATTCCAGTAGTGTTTAGGTAATCTCTAAGAAGCTCTCTAACAAAAAATTATATCCAGCTGACCAACCAATAAAACTTACCAAAAAATTCTAATAATCTAAGTTGCCAACTATCAAAACTATTAAAAAAGGTTCAACAAACTAAGCACCCACTTGTAAATGAAATTGTATTTGGTACAATAAATTACTAAGAGTCTGTAGGTTCCATTGATATTGAAAATAACAATAATCACATGGACTCCAAATGATAGTGTGAATGTAAAATATGCATCTACAAATATGCTATAATCCATTTACTATACACCTTGAATTTAAACATCATATATATATATATATATATATATATATATATATATATATATATATATATATATATATATATATATATATATATATATATATATATAGGGGCAGGATCAATGGGGAAGTAACCAATCGGGGGGAAACGGGGGAAGCAAAAAAATTTTTTTTTTTTCGTTTTTTTTGAAATTTTTTTTTCCGGCGTCAAGATCACACGAAAATATGAACATTTAGAAGAGACACTTCGTGATGAATGTTATTATTTAGGCGGGAAAATGATCGACAAAAATAACATTCAAGATAATATTGTTCGTGAAGAATATAAACGTTTTTTTTTCCATGTTTTGTGAAGTAAAATTTAGCCCGATTTAGAGTTTAGGGTTTAGGGTTTGGTGTTTTGGGTTTATTCCATAAACCCAAAACACCAAAACCTAAACCCTAAACCCTAAACCCTAAACTCTAAACCGTTCGTGTTAAAAACTCAATCTAAATCCTAAATCTAAACCCTAAATCTAGACCCTAAACCCTAAATTTCTAAACCCTAATATCTAAACCCTATAAACCCTAATATCTAAACCCTAATATCAAAACCCCAATAGCTAAAACCTCAAAATACGCTCGAAAAACACGATAATTGTTATATATTACTTCTTTGAGCGTTTTCCCGCCAAAATAAAAACATTTATCACAAAGTGTCTCTACTAAATGTTCATATTTTCATCTCATCTATAATGTTCGTGAACAAAGTTTTTTCAAAAAATGAAAAAAAAAAAATTGCTTCCCCCCGCTTCCCCCGATTGGTTACTTCCCTCTTGATCCTACCCCATATATATATATATATATATATATATATATATATATATATATATATATATATATATATATATATATAAATGATTGAATTACCTTCCAGAAGTAGAGTGATACGATATCCAATAGATTCTCAAATGTAGGACATTTTTTTGTATCCTGTTCTCATGACCTACATTAATTCAGTCAAGTAAGACACAGTTATTTCCCATTGTAACTACTTACAATTAAAAGGTTAAACTATATAGTATGAAAAAACCTAACATTTTGCATTCTTTATTCAGGCTATATAACACATATGTATATAACAAACTGTAAACTGATATAACTATATGTATAAAGCATATGTTCATTATAAATAACAGCGGCAACAGAAGTAGACGACTAGACAATCTCGTGACGATAGGTTTGCCCCATAAATTGATAGTTACTACTAATATCTGTAACAGAGGGCTTCCTAGTATGATTGTTTTCACTGGCATAGAATTTAAGCAAGCAGCACGACTTCCACAATCACACGTAAATGGTGAAGTAGCTTCTACACACTTGTTAGACGGAGGTGACCGAGTATGAGTGAAAAGTTTGGTGTGAGTTGACCTTAAGACTAGGTTGAGTGTCCGAATATGAGTGAAAAGTTGTAGTTAGTGTCACTTAAGGACTTAGATAGAAGTGTTGGAAATTTACCAGTGTGTTGCAAAATAGGATTAGTTGGGTACATTTGAACGTTGTAAATGTGACGCACATGTAAATGTGCCAGGATAGTTGTAATAGAATAACAAATCTAGAAACCTTGTATTTGGAATATATTTGTTATTAGAAGATTATAACTATCAGAGACAAGAGAAAGTTGACTATGCTGGATTGACGGATTCAAGTAGGGTCTCGCTCTGAATACTCGAAATGAAAGTATGATTTGGGATGATATATTACGCCCGTACGCTTGTTTTACGGGTCGTGTGTTTGTTTGACCGCCCATTTTGCCTTTGACCCGCTGGTTTGGACATGTTTTTAGTATGTATATATAAGTGCATATATATATATATATATATATATATATATATATATATATATATACGAGTGTATATATATAAATGAATATGTGTATGGTGTATGGTGTGACAGGTACAAGTGTATGGTGTGACAGGTACAAGTCGCCTCACTTTAGGTTATGATTTCCTTCTAACGGTATGATGTGTGAGGTGTGGTAAGATAGATCAGAAATTTCAGTTGCTACCCTTCAGAGGTAGTATTGGTTGGATCTATCATTGTATGGGATTCAGAGCATCTTGGTGTTCAACAAATCAGAGATAGAGTTCTAGGGCGGGGTTCGGGGCACATACTTATCAGCCGGGTGATCTTCTGCTCTTGTGGTCGGACAAGAGAGAGAAGGAACCCTACAGATGATACAGTTGGAGCATATCGGATGTTGGTAGAGGCTGGTGATACATATGATGACTTAACTGTCAGTACGTGTTTTATTACATTTTGTAATTTTTATTACAGTTGGTAATTTGATGTTGTATGTTGTAAGTTGCCACTTATGGATATGTATGCTTCATATTTGTTGTTGATGTTGTAGTGAAAACTGTGTTAGAAGGCCGTAGTATAGTTTCATGTTTAGTTAGTGCATAGCAGCTTAATTATTGTGACATGCTTGCCATGTTAGTTGAGATTTACAACTTGTATTGCATGCCACATGTTAGATTTGTCAAAGTACCATGCTTTAGGTATTGGTTAGTAATACTGATTGTGATTGGCCTGTTAGTCCAAAGTTTATAGATATTGCTATGCGTAATTTGGTTGTGTTAATCAAGACTCGTATGAAGTCTTTTTCCTTACCATTGACTGTTGATCGGCGGGACACACTAGTGACCCGTAGGGACTGATTAGGTAGTAGTCTCCTTATTTATTGATATTATTTATTGACTAGAGACTCGAACTCTATTGAGTAGCCATATGAGGCATAATATGCATGCTTGTTAGACAGTGACTGAACCAGTAGATGTGACTGAACCAGTAGTATCCTTGTATGACTGGACTTGTCGTGTAGGACCCGTAGAGTTGTCCTAAGGAACTGTCTTTCTTCTTTAGCTAAACGTGACCTTGTGTCTGGTCCTTAGAATGTAAGTGTAGGAGGTTCTCTTGTATTGGTCTCTTGAGTAGATAGAGATTGACTTTGACTGGACCAAAGATTGAATTTTTGGTGTGAGTTGACCTTAAGACTAGGTTGAGTGTCCGAATATGAGTGAAAAGTTGTAGTTAGTGTCACTTAAGGACTTAGATAGAAGTGTTGGAAATTTACTAGTGTGTTGCAAAAGAGGATTAGTTGGGTACATTTGAACACGGTAAATGTGACACACATGTAAATGTGCCAGGATAGTTGTAATAGAATAACAAATCTAGAAACCTTGTATTTGGAATATATTTGTTATTAGAAGATTATAACTATCAGAGACAAGAGAAAGTTGACTATGCTGGATTGACGGATTCAAGTAGGGTCTCGCTCTGAAATACTCGAAATGAAAGTATGATTTGGGATGATGTATTACGCCTGGCCAACGGTAATACATCATGATAAATCATACAGTAGTTTTGGGAGTCGGAGGAGATGTAGTGATTGATAGATTGGACATGATTGATAGTTTGTTTTGATTTTTGGAGGGTTTTGACCGAAAGTTGACCTTGCTGACTTGGTACTGATAAAGGTAATGTACCTAGACTTTGTGTAAGTTATTGGTTATATAGGTTTGAATTGTGAATTATGACAGAATTTTAATCAGGTGATGACCTTTCTGAAGTAACTTTAGTGATGTCGGGTGCGTGTACTGATGTTATTTAAGGGATTAACAGTTAGATAATTACTTCCGGAACGTGATGCTGGTTATTCTTTACTCGAGATTCGTGATTTAATGATTTAATTTGACTTGAAATTGAGTTCGTAATTGTCTCTATTATGGATGAGTTGACCAGGGATACGATTTAGTCAATGAATTATTGGGCGAATATCCACAGGGTTGAGTAAATTATGACAAAATTCTCAGATATTTGATTTAAAACGGGTATCGAATTACAGAATTTGGGCAAATTTTAGTGTGTCGGGTTGACTTAGCAATACAGTATGGATGAAATTAGCTAATCTTGTGTATTTAAATGTAAGTAATAGCTTTTGACCTGTTATTTGGACTGTATTGATTTGGAAATTCGACGGAAATAACTCAGGGTTAACCCCCAAAACGAGATTGATGGATATATTGTAGTGAATCGTACTAATGTTTTGGGAAGCTTTTGGGAAGCTGAAGGAAATTAGATAACTCGAATTGTAGATGAACAATTGATTGATTGATGAACAAGAATTCTTTGAGCCTGAAATGACTAAAATGATAATGAAGATTTTAGTATATTAAAGATCAATAGTGAAAAATTTAACGATTAGACGGTGAGATTTATATCTAGTGTCGACTTACTGAATGTCGGTTTTTAGTCGATTAAAGACATATTTTTTTATGAGTACTGAACTTAGTGAAATGAAATAGATGATAGATGAGAGGTTTACTATAGTTGTGTGTTTTTTGATAACCAGTGGAATAACTATTCTGAGTAAATTTCTTTAGGACCCTTTGTTGAGCTGTTGTCCATTGTGGTTGATGTTGTCCATTGTGGTTGATATGAGAATTGTGTTTTGTTATGTTTTTGTGTGATTTATGTTATAGATTAGAAAACCAGAGTGAACCTATGTAAGATTGTTCGCTGTTAAAATATTACTCTTAGTAGATGAGTCGATTGAGTTGTTGGACATAGATCGTTTGACATTGATAAAAACATGATTATGATGTCAATGGAAAATAACATGGTAGTGAGTTTATAGTTAACATAGAAAATATGGGTCGTAATGCAACCGAACACCCTTCTTTGTTCGAGCACGACCAGATTCCGAGGACGAAATCTTTTTAAGGAGGGTAGATTTGTAACAGTTAGATAAATGGCCTAGGTGAAATAGGCAACTTTGTGTTATTTTTATTATAATTTAAATGTGCTAATTATAATTGTCGATAAATTGATATAAATAATATTTATAAAAGTGAAATAGTAAATTAAGTATTGATGATTTATTATGTGCGCGTATGAGTACGCTAGTGACGATGGTCACAGAAAATATTAGTTCATGTGATTTGGACCTCATTAGGACTGCTTAACGCGGTGCATTGAGTTCCAGATTACGGATAAAGCACCTAATTTAATAGATATATAAAATGTGGGGCGGTTTAATACGCGTGGCTTGTATCCATGATTCACCACTTGCTGACTAGTTATATTCCTTTTCTTTAGTTTATTTCATTTTGCTAAGAGTAATCGTATCGGTTCGCCGTTGATACCGCCCTTGGGGCCACCCTCCTTTCACGCCGATACAAGCAAACCATCTTAGGACCGCCCTTGCTCGACCGTGATCCAAAATTGTTATGTAACGACATTTATCAACACGGCTCCAACGGTTAATTTTCGAATTTAAACGGCTATTTCACACACACACACACACACATATATATATACATATACATATATATATATATATATATATATATATATATATATATATATATATATATATATATATTTATTGTTTATTTTTTTTCTTTTTTTTTCTAATTCCTATATATATACATACTCCACAACTCCACAACAAATACACACTCAACATTAATATTACACTCTATCTACAAAAATATCCAAACAATGAATAATATCGATTACGATTTAGAATACCTCGCACAAGTAACAAGTGCGTACGATCCGCAACAACAACTCGCAATTCTTGATTTTTTAGATGTCGAAGAAGAGGAAGAAAATCAACAACCTATTCCGATAAATCCAAGAAGATATTTTCATAGAGATCGGGCTGGAAGGGCTACAGTCTTGTGGAATGATTACTTTTCCGACACACCAACCTTCCCCGAAGATAAATTTCGAAGAAGGTTTCGAATGAGCCATCGATTATTTAACCGTATATCCGCAGGTATACTCAGTTATTCTCAGGAACCTATTCCTTCATACTTTAAATATTTTCATCAAAGAAGGGATGCAACCGGTTTACTCGGATTTACTATTTATCAAAAAATCACATCCGCTATACGACAATTAGCATACAGTGTTGCTCCTGATATTTTTGATGAGTATTTGCATATTGGTGAAACAACATCATACCTTTGTTTAGAAAATCATTGAAAAAGTGTTATACATTTATTTTCAACTGAATATTTAAGAAAACCTAATACTCATGATGTTCAACGTTTAATTACAAAACATGAGCAAATGCATGGTTTTTCGGGCATGCTCGGTAGTTTAGATTGTATGCATTGGGCTTAGAAAAATTGCCCATTTTCTTGGAAAGGTCAATACACACGAGGCGATCATGGTTACCCAACAATAATGTTGAAAGTGGTGGCCTCGTATGATTTGTGGATTTGGCACGCTTACTTTGGACCAGCTGGTTCAAATAATGATATCAATGTGTTAAATCAATCCGATTTATTTAAAGAGTTACTTGAAGATAGAGCTCTACCGTGTAACTATACGGTGAATGGAAAACATTTTACAAAAGGATATTATTTAGCGGACGGAATTTATCCTGATTGGGCGACCCTTGTGAAATCGTTCAAAAGTACGGTTGAACCAAAAACAATAAAATTCAAAAGTAACCAAGAGTCGGCAAGAAAGGATATCGAACGAGCTTTCGGTGTTCTTCAAGGTCGTTTTGCAATCATTAAAAGTCCTGCAAGACAATTCTATATCGAGAAGATACAGTGCATTATGTATACGTGCGTGATTTTACACAACATGATAACTGAAGATAATGGTCGAGCTTTTTGTGGGTTAGAGGAGGATTATCAACCGGTTAGTCGTTCATTATCAATAAGAGAAAGGTTCGATACGCATGTGCAAATGGACAAAGAACTACGAGATTCTACCATTCATCATTTCCTCCGAGACAACCTTATCGAACACATTTGGAGTTTACCACCAAATGCACGTATTAGATATAACCCACAAGCAGGGCCTTCGGCAATTCCTGAGCATGTCAATGACAATGATGAAGCAGGACCTTCGGGAACTAATAACCAAGACGAAGAGGAGGACGAAGAGGAAGATGAAGACGATGAGTAGTTTGATTTTGTAATGTTTTTATTTTTATTTTTATTTTTTAGGACTTTGTAATCTCTTTATTTTATTTTATTTTAAGACTTTGTAATGTTTTTTTTTTATTTTTATTTTGTGATGTTTTATTTTTATTTTTAGGAATTTGTAATGTTTTTTTTTATTTTTAGGAATTTATAATGTTTTTTTATTAATAAAAATTTTACTTTTAGAATTTTAATTGTTATATATAAGTTAATAATATAAAGGTTTAATATAAAAAATAGAGGTGGGATCAAGTGATGGGTATGTCATGGATGTTAGCAGTTAGTGGTTGGTTAGTGATGGGAATAAAGTACTGATGTGGCGCTGATGTGGCAGTCAGTGATCCCATGACGGACCGTCATAGATAAGAGTGGTCTAAATATACTAGTAACGCACACATACATGCGTAAAAAAAAAATACCAAACACCTTAAATGGAAATTCATGCTTTTGAGTTTTGGGATTAAATCAAGTTTATGGTGGTTATTAATTCATGAACACTCGCGGCTACAACAAGTGAGTTAATATAATTATTATGATTATTAACTTGATAAATTTAGGGTGTTGTGATATTTGTGTGAAACATGAACTAATTATTTGAATATTAATAATTGTTGTTTAAATGTAGAAATAGTGTTGGTGTTGATAAACTGTGATGAACAAAACAACTATAGTAAAGGACTCGTGAATTCTTGTTAATTCTTATGGGTTTTATAATTTTTAAGGGTTTGTACAAAATTAGGAGTAAAGCTAGAATCTTGTAGATTGATGTTTACATAATAAAATTGATTATAGTTATAGCTTGTATATGTTATATACACGATTTTTGTATGCTTGAATTGTACTATAACATGTTGAAATTGTAAGTTAGGGTTTTGGTCAAAGTTAGGGTTTTGGTCAAAGTTAGGGTTTAAATGGGTTTTAACATGAACCTTGTATGAAATGTATTGTTTAAGCGTGTTTGATGTTAGATTGTTATCATTATATGTTTGTATGACTTTTGTGAATTTGCAAGTCGACCAAAACAGTCAGAAATCACAGATTTTCGGGTCGAAACTCGGCTGGACAACAGCATTTGCTGCTACTATTTTGATGATGTCTGCTGTAGCGTTTTGAGCTGTTGTTGCAGCCCATTTTGCTGCTGTCCATCCCGGTGGCGCGCAGCGGCTTGGTGTGGCGCGCAGCTCGGTGGCCCGTACGCTTGTTTTACGGGTCGTGTGTTTGTTTGACCGCCCGTTTTGCCTTTGACCCATTGGTTTGGACATGTTTTTAGTATGTATATATAAGTATGTATGTGTGTGTGTATGTATATATATATATATATATATATATATATATATATATATATATATATATGGGAATATAAGTGTATATATGTATTCTATAAATGTAAATGGGAATGTTCATGGCTATTTTCCAGGAAAAAGGGGGCTTCGACAAGGTGATCCTATGTCGCCTTATCATTTTACACTAGTTATGGAAATTTTATCTCTAATGTTAAAATGAAAAGCAGCGCAAGCGGATGAGTTTCGCTACCATCCTAAATGTGACCAATTGCAGATTATTAATCTATGTTTTGCAGACGACTTGTTTCTTTTCTCTTATGCAAATACAGGTTCAGTAATGGTTACTCGAGATGCTCTTGACGAATTTAAAATTTGCTCTGGTTTAAACCCGAGCCTCCCGAAGAGTACGGCTTTTTTCGCTAATGTTTATAGTTCTATAAAGGAGTCAATTCTTAATATTTTGCCTTTTGACGAAGGAAAACTTCCTGTCAGTTACTTGGGGGTGCCGTTAGTCTCTTCTTGACTCTTATATAGAGAGTGCCAGATTCTTGTTGAAAGGGTGAAACATAAGATTGAAGATTGGAAGAATAAGTTCCTCTCCTTTGCAGGGAGGGTTCAACTTGTTATCTCAGTTCTAACGTCTATGCATATTTATTGGGCTTCTGTTTTCATCCTTCTAGATACCATTATCAAGAACATTGAATAACTTACTCGTGGGTTTCTTTGGTGTCAAGGGGAAGTGAAAAGAGGCAAAGCGAAGGTAAAATGGGATGATATATGCTTGCCAAAAGATGAGGGAGGTCTTGGTATAAAAAGGCTTAAATATTGGAACATTGCTCTCATGACCACTCATATTTGGAGAATTATTACTAGTAAAGAATCGTTATGGGTAAAATGGATCCATTCTCACCACCTTAGAGACAAGTCGTTTTGGGATGTTTCGATCAAGCCGGATGCGAGCTATAGTTGGAGAAAGTTGCTTAATTATCGAGACATTATTCACCAATTCATAGTTTACAAAATTGGAGATGGTACTTTAGCTATGGCTTGGTTTGATATTTGGTGTAATGCTGGTGCCCTTATTTATATTGTGTCTTGGAGAGATATCAATAATGCAGGTTTTAATTATAACACTAAAGTTGCGGATTTGGTTGTAGAAAATAGGTGGACTTGGCCAACCTTTTGGGAGACCAAATACACTTCATTGTCTGTTATCGAAATTCCTAATTTTACAGATGCTTCTGATCGAGTTGTATGGAAGGGGATTGGGGGAATTGAGTCAACGTTTACTGTTAGTAATGCTTATGAAGTAATTCGTCCAAGTAAATCAAGTGTTCCTTGGTTTAATATCGTGTGGTTTTCGAATTGTATCCCGCGTCATGCTTTTGTTCTTTGGCTTCTTATGTGGCAAAAGTTAAAAACTCAAGACAAACTCAAATCATGGGAGGTTCATGAAGGCCAAGGGGTGTTGTGTTCGCTATGTTCAACATGCTCAGATTCACATAGTCATCTCTTTTCTGAATGTACTTTTTCTCGACGTGTGTGGAGTTTAGCCCAGGAGCACTTTCCTTCTGCTATCCCCTTCGAATGGGAAAGTGTTGCTCAGGTGATCCCAGAGTTACCTGCTCCGAAGTCTGCAGGTGTTCTAGTGACGAAATTAATTTTCGCAGCTTCGGTTTATTTTATTTGGCAGGAAAGGAATAACAGGTTATTTAAAAGAAAGGTTCGGTCTGCAGAGAGTCTGTTTGAAGTTATTTATGCTACTGTTCGGTTGAAGCTCATGTCGGTCCGCTTTAAAGAGTCGAGGAAGATTAAGCTCTTTCGGATCGCTTGAAAGTTAGATTAGTTTTTGTTTGTCTAGCTTGTGTTTTTTGTGTTTCTCGATGTCTTGGGTTGTTTTTGTTGGGCTTTGAGGCTCT